>NC_041359.1:7110112-7165112 GCF_900634415.1 Cottoperca gobio | reverse complement strand
AACAACAGTGAGGACTTGTTTAGACGACAAACATGACAACATAACATGTTCAATTTTGGAAAATGTAATTTTTTTTGTTCATTCATCATTGATATTAATGATGAAGAATGCATTCCATTGAGGTGAGCCAGTTCCAGGGCTGACATGGCTAATTGGACTCTTACTGCCATCATATATTAGATTCTTTTTTAACTGTGCCTTTCCTGCTTTTTCAGGCCAAAATGCAGCGAAAACAGTGATCAACATGAAACATCAAACAAGAGAATGTTTGACTTTATATACCACAAAGATGACTGCAGTGTTACTCAAATTAACGGCACTTAATAAAATAACCACATGTGAGAGGGGCATTTTTTTTTTTTTTGCAATTGCCACTAAATAAGAAACTTTAGTCAATAATCTAAATGTTCAACAGTTGAAAGCATGTATATACACAATCCTGGAAAAAACAATTCATAATAATGACATCTGCTTTTAAAACAGCGTTCCTCCGATGGTATGCCTGTGGTCACGACACCGTGCCACGTGAATGGCAGGAAAACTGTTGCCATGAGAGGTGGGAGGGGCCAGGGACGAAGATACAATTTAACGTTGGCGGATAACAGACAAACCGATTAAATCAACGTTCTGTAAAGATGTACAGATTCTGCGACACGAAATATTGGCAAAGTGATGCTGTTTGTAATAACGCATTAAATGGTCCAGTAGTTGCTGCTCGCCATCGTAAGAGTGAAGCTGCACAGGGCCTGAGTGCGCATAATATAGTTACTCCTAAATTCCAATATCAAACATGCATTATGCGTTTGCAGTCATTCATAACCTGCAAATGTGCGTGTAACAAGCAGGACTATATTTGTTAAATAAGAGTGAAGACTTTAACTCCCAAACATGAGACACAGCCAATGATGGCCGCAAAGCCAACATCATCTAACGTTACCGTTAGCAAACGATAACCACTAGCACAGTGGCACAAAATGTGTTGCATTACTGGGCGGGGCACATTCGGCAACCCTATGTGTAGCGTTAAGCAGGTCTCATCATGTTTCGACTCTTATTTTTCGTCGATTATCTTTGTCTAACAAGGAACTAAACATTACGAAACATGCACTTGTAGCTAACATGTCTAGCTAACGCTATTAGCCACCACGAGCATGGGAAAGCTAACGGCAAACGAGACCTGTAGCTATTAGCCATTTAGCTAACAGACATAGGATATCACGTTAACTACCAAAAACTGAAAGAGGTCAGACATAAGTTATCTAGCAAGAGCAATATCCAACTAACATATACGAATGACTAGATTAAATTTAATAGCGTAGTTGGCTGTAACGTAACACAAGTTAACGTTTCAGCTAACGTCAGACGCAGCATCCAACATTGCCTCGAATACCCGGTGTAGGACAACTCCTGCAGCACGAACCAACTAAGACAAGGACGTATCTAAAATTAAAAAAATCAACACTACACTAATATTGCTATAATAATAAATTGTTGAATTCTACCCACCTACACGCTAGAAATACCGATGATATGCCCTCACTCTTCGGTCAGTCCTCCATTTTCCATTCCCGCTGGAGGAGCTAGCTAACTGACTGCGGCAGATGGCTGACGGTTTAGAGAACACGCGCAATAAGTCTACAGCGCCCCCACTGGTCAGGAGGGAAACTGAGCTGGCACAGGCAACAATACTGGGTTTGTTTGGCTTGTATGCATAGCGCATAGGCGTACCAGATACAAGTTTATACACACACGGCGCTCTTTTTAGCTTAATCTTAAATTATGTGGACAATTTAAATACCATAGCAAATAGCAAATATATTTATTCACAAACTAAAATATTTGTGAATTTTATTTTTAGATTGAAAACCAACTTGAACTGAATTGAAATGTGCCTACATTTCCATCCATTTTAGCATACTATTATACTATGGGTCAGGTTAATTGTTTAAAAAAAAAAGTCTGTCAGAGTTAGAAGTTACAGCTGTTAGTTGAAAATTGCCAAATTCTACTGACTGACTGTTCTTCTGATATTTTAGACAGAACTGCAGAACTTTGACCCCTCATAAGTCTATATTTAAAGGCCTAATAAACCTTTTCTTCAAGACTCCTGAAGTATAAAGTCCTGAAATATCGAAATGTGCCACAGTTTGAAAAAATAAACATCAGTATGGAACTGACAAGATACATATTGTATATATACACATTACAAAATGAACATATACCATATTCAATCCAAACATGAGTTCCTCTGAGAGGACTATAAGATAACACTTAAGATGGCACGGTTTTTAACCAACAATTTTTCAATATTGTATTATCTGAACTTGATTTTCAAAAATGATGTTCCCTGTTTAAAACCAATTTACCTACTCAACCTATTGTTGAAACTGTGCTGATTGATTGTAGACTGCAGTGTAACCATAGAAAAAGTTTGTTTAAAATGTTTGTATTTGTTAGTTTCTTTGCAGTATACAGCAGGCAACAATAGAATAACAAATAAATTAACATAGAATACAAAATAATGAATTTACAGACATTTCTGTCAACAGTCTAATCTAAATCTGGGTGGTCCATTACCATGGGTTACATTGTTGCAGTCTTAAACTGTTGTCCTTTACACTGTGTGTATGATTTGTGACAATCAGGCATGCTCTTTAGATCTTTATACTGACAGCTCTCTATAGACTGCAAAGGAGTGTATTAATATGCAGTATACATCTTTGAAACGGCCCCCTCTAGTGGTTATCAACTATCTGCTGTCAGTCTTGATTCCACATTCAAAATGTAAAGACCACTGAGCACTGGGGGCAGTATGTGAACAAAGGCAAACAAAAATATATAAATAAAAATAATTTAAATTGCTTCCTTAACAGCCACTTGAACATAGAAATTTACATTGACATATCTATATAGGGGGGGGGGGGGATATATACACATTTACATTTTCAAGTATGATAAGCTTGTTTAGGACAAAGTGACAGCAACGTTGTCAGTGCTCTTCTCCATGTCACAGTCTTTGTCTGATGGTGCAGAGACTGGCGTGTCTCTCAGAGAGTTCGGGCCACTGTTAGTCTGCGCTAAACCTTTGTTCGGGAGGTCTGCTGTCGACTCAGCCTCAGGTTCTTGTTGTGGGGCTGTGGCTACAAACAGAACACATTTGAAAAAATATACATTACATCTATAAAAATGTTAGATATAATGTGGCTGACGATTATGCAGGCAAGCAAAGGACTGGAGACTTCCAGACAGGGTTATGAGCTGCCATAAGACAAAAAAAATAACAATTGCCCTAGCTTGTGTGAATGTCCTCGACTGCATGATGATGCTGGCACGTGCTGTTACCTGACTGAGTGCAGGACTTCATGTGTTCTGGCCAGTGGGCTTGCTGACAGGGGTAATCACAGTAGCTGGTGTTCCAGCAGCAGTAGAAGATGGCCTCTTTCCTGCAGTTAGCACACCACTGTTTCTTCTTTGTCTCATCCACTGCTTGCTGCTTCTCAAGCTCCATCTGCTTCTTCACCTCAGTCACCAACCTCTCTCTCTCTTGTTCCAGACTTTGCCTCATCTCTGCCATTGTCAGCTCTACATTGAAGTACACATAAATATTATTAAACAGAACTAAAAACTAATTACACAGTTTTGGGAAAAGGAGACTACATGCACAGTATTTTGCTGATCGGTGATGTTCTCACCAAGATTGTGCTTCATTTCTGACAACTCTTGTTGATGCAGCCACTGTAGCTTTTCTATTTCAATTCTCAGTCGTCTTATCTGAATTAAAAAAAACATGGGTTAGAGTAAGTAATGGGTCACATGCGAAGCCAATGTTATGATCTGAAAAGCATTTGGTCTCTACAGGACATAGAGCAAACACCTACCTCTGCTATTGTATTCCCTGAAGTACTCTTAGAAAGGTCATTGTAGATTTCAGTCATTGTACCTTTGATTGCATCCATTATCTGAAAAAGAGTAAACCATAATATGACTTTATAATCTCAGATAATATCCAAGTTTTTTCCTCGTAAATGTAACACTTTAAACTCTTAATCACTACCCCTATCCTAGGAGAAAACGGCTAAAACAAACCCAAAATGAATATGCATATGTTTGGTCTCATTAGCAAGGGAAGGAATAATAATATATTGTAAGGAAATGTGTATTACCATTAGAGTAAATTAAGATGCAAAAAAGTAAAACATAAGATTGTTATCCTTGCCTAGCATATAATCTGAATTTCAAAGGCAATATCACCATTATGACCATGAATAATGATGCATTTGCATGTATTCCCATACTCTTCCAACTACAACAGGGACCGTAAAATTACAATAAAATACAACGTGTACAATACAATTTATAAATATATAATCTCCTTGTTTTGGCCATGTGTACTGTTGACTGATAACTGGGAGTTTGTATTCAAAACAGTGTTTACTTCCATGTAGCCATGTTACAAATAACATAAAGAAAGAAATACATTTCCTAAAAACGTTGAAATAGTAATAAACAAAATGTAATATTGTTCACTACTCCTATAAGGCTCGAGAGCTACATGCTATACAGGCAGATAAATGGAGAATGCCTGGCTCCACAACACTGTGTGAGGAATCCAGTTTCGTCACAGTCTAACGAAAACAACAATTTGTGCCTCAAGTGTGTCAGTGCGTCGATACAGCCACCAGAGGGCCACAAACAGAGCCTCCACCAGACAACGTCAGACTAACGTCACCAAAATGGCTGCCATCTCTGCCCTCTCCCTCCCTCATGCCCCATTTCACATGTAACCGTAAATACCTCAAATCTGCCATTTTTAGCAAATATAACATATGCCTTGGTAAAATATTTTGGAGAGAAAATAGATGTTTGTCATTGTGACTGTAAAATGTGAAGTCTGACTGTGTTTCGCCGTTCATGGTGTTCACATTGTCGAGGGGCCTTCATGTGCATTATAAAAGCTCAGTATTTCTAGATTTTAGCTACACCAACGATGTTTTTATAGACTGACGAGAGAATTCTCCCGGATCGTATGAAAATAACTTATTTATTTATTCATCTTATATTTACGACGGTCATATTTGTACAAATGTATTATTAAAATACTAAATAAGACATAGGTTGGTTTACAGATGTTTCAGTACAACATTCATAGGAAATAAAGTTAATTTCTCTCAGGGCTTGTTTTCATCTCAGTTATTCAGCCAGAGAATGATCAGTCAATGCTAAAGTCCAGTGGATTGGGCAAATGTAAACAGAAAATGATACTAACTTTATTTGTGTACTTGGCAATGTCTGCAGCTACATCCGCTGATGCAGTGGGGATATACAGGTCTGTTGCCACTGGGGAAGATGTAGCAGCTGAGCCTAAACTTGATGCTGCGATCATGGCAACCGAAGCTGGACTACTGGTAACCAGGGTGACAGCCGAGGTGGATGTGCTGAGTGGAGTGTCTTTTTGTTGAACAGCTGGAATTAGAAAACACTATTAATCAAAAACATCATTATGGACAAAATGAAGGGGAAATAGTTATTGTTCTACATTTGTTCCCATAGAGCAGGGCAACCCAGAGGGGCCCGTGCGCCAAAGTTGGTCCCCCATAAGGTTAGATTTGAACTGTCAGATGTTTCTAGTGAAAAATAAATAAATAATTGAAATAAATTATAATATAAATCACTGTTTATGCTATTTATTTTTTGTGAGTTAAAAATGTTCTATAAATATGTAGGATTGCTTATTATTAATGATTTTTTATTAACTGAGCACAGCGGGAAGAGTAACACTTTACACAGAAAGTGAGTTTGGCACGAGTTAGGTAAGAAGAAATTGGAAAGGCACATATACAGTGGCACACGACAAAAAGCATTTCAATTAAGGGAACATGGGATCCTAGTAACATTTTGCATCTTAACAATATAATAAATGCAATAGGTGTTTGATTTTAGCTGTAGTCCACCTTTAAGTTTCAGTTTTGGCCTTCCAAGGGAAAACGTTTGGGCCGCCCTGCTGTAGAGGGTCAATTGTATTAAATGTGTCAATATTCTCTAAACATTATCACATGAAGGGATTTTGATATATACTGGCCGACACACTGTGTAAAGTCATTCTTGAATACTTGTTATCTACCTTTCACAGCCTGTCTGGTCTGGTAGCGTGTGCTTTGTGAAGACTGCTGTGCTGAAGATGAGGATACTGTTGTGGAGCCGTTCCCAGTGGCCTGTTTCTGGGTCAACGTTTGAGCCTGGCCTTGCTTGGGAGACGACGCCTGCACCTGTGCGGTCGCCACAGGTTGCTGGTTCTGTTGTTGACGCTGCACCTTCTGCAGGTGCCACTTCTGAGAGGAGGTCTGAAATTTCGCTGTGGGATTCCACACCACAGCTCTCTGCACCACCGGCGCCGCCTCTCTGGGCAGCAGAGGACGCTGTTTCTTCAAAGGTGGTGTGGTGGATACTGAGGAGGAGGAGGAGGAGGAAGAGGACGAAGAAGGGGGTGTTGCAGTGGCACTGGACACAGTTGCAAGGCTTATGTTTGCGGGTGAGGGAGCAGTGAAGGAGACCATGGTGACAGGAATGGCCATAGGGGACTGTGTGGAAACACTGGAGGGTGTAGAGGGAGCTGTACTGTTTTGAGACGGTGTCGATGGGGTCAAGGCTTTACCTACAAGGGAAAGCACCAATATTATTTACCAGTTACTAAGTTGATGATGTTTCTACATGTCACATATGCTAAAAATAGATACTCTCACCTTCAGGTTTACCAGCAGATGACTCTTTAGCAGTAGTGTTGTCTTTCCTGCTCCTCTTCCTGTCCTTGCCTCCCTGTTCCTCTCCAAGGTCAATAACCAGCTCTCTCTCTGAGTCTGAGTCCTCCACCGGCACAGGCTGCTTTGCCTCTTCTTTCACCAGTGCCTTCTCCCTGACACCAGGTGATAATGCAGGTGCTTTGCTCTTCTCTGGGCTCTCTTTTTCAGAATCTGTGTTTGTTTTCTCTTTAGTTGGAGCACCTGATGCTGTTGCAGCGGTGTCGCCTGCTGCAGTCTCTGATGCCACGAGCGAATCGGCTTTACCCTCCTTATCTTGGCTCAACGAAGTTTGGTCTTTGACTTTACATTTGGTAGGCTCCTTCTGGGCTTCGTTATTGGATGCTGCATCCTGACCATCCTTGGTCTTTTGCTCCTCATCACTGGCATACTCACTGTCACTGGAGTCAGATTTATCAGAGTCTTCTGAGTCACTGTGCTCCACACCTTTATACACATCAACAGAGATCTCATCTATACCTGCAAAACAAAGCAGGAGGGATATATCACACCGATATTCTATGTAATAAGGTTTAGCTACTAAGGAGCAAGCAAAAGTAAAAGTAACTGGATCAAAGTTATTCTATACCACAACACCATATTCACATCCCTAAAACTGTTCCACGAGAGCGATACTTCTGTTGACTATTAACAACAGAAATACTTCGGAAATTGCTTTATTTTTTATGTGTAGTAACTGACCCAGTTGTGCCTTGCAACTCTCAATGGTTTTGTCCAAGTTCAGCTGAAAGCGGCTCTTGATCTGTCTTTTTGGAGAGGTGAGGACTGGTGTGGCTCCTTGTTTCTGCTGAACCGTTTCACTCAGCTCCTTTAGGTCCATTTCTGCTTTACTCCGATCTGGAAGAATACAACATAGCTAAATCTGTGGGATATAGTGAACCAAAGAACATCTTGGTTGACTGAAGTTCTAGCTTCTCTTAAACCAATTGCTTGGTTAACACGTCATTTTTAACCTAATTCTTACATACTTAAATGATAACCATGTGCACACATGCCCATATGCATATGATTTCCAAAAATATAACATGACTTCAAAGCTGTTGCAAGGAGATGCGCCTGCAGTTATGTGTCATGATCGTGATTTTCTGTATCCTGTTTTATTTTGAAATGTTCACTCCCGTGTGTCATGTCTTGTTTTACTTCCTGTCCTTGTGTTTTTCCCTCTCACTGTGATTGTTGATTTGGTCCTCCTGTGTATTTGCCTTTCTCTCCCCAGCTGTGTCTCGTTCCCTCATTTAGTGTTTGTGTGTATATATATCCCTGTCTGTCCCAGTGTTCCTGGTCAGTTCATCATCCCTGTTATGTTGATGTTCCCCGGCGTTCTTCCTCGTGCTTTCCAGTGTTCCCTCGTGTCTTTTCAGTTTATACTTTTTACCTTTTGTATTTTTGTAAGCGTTTTGAATAAAGCCCTCTTTTTGTTAACCTCCTCGTCTGCTGTTTTGCATTTGGGTCCTCACCTTTTCCCCACTGTGACAATATGTCAACAATTAGCCTATTGATTAGACCAAACATATTCCAGTGCTGGAAAGTATTCATACCCCTTCACTTTTTCTACATTTTATTATGTTATAGCCTAATTCCAAAATGGATAAAAAGAAGAATAATAATCTCAACATTCTACACACAATATTAACGATAAAGTAAAAAAAGCTTTTTAGAATTTTTTTGCAAATGTATTAAAAATAAAAAATAAAATATTACATGTACATAAGTATTCACACCCTTTGCTGTGACACTCAAAATTGAGCTCAGGTGCATCCCGTTTTCACTGATCATCCTTGAGATGTTTCTACAACTTGATTGGAGTCCACCTGTGGTAAATTCAATTGATTGGACATGATTTGGAAAGGCACACACCTGTTTATATAAGGTCCCACAGTTGACAGTGCATGTCAGCACAAACCAAGCCATGAAGTCCAAGGAATTATCTGTAGACCTCAGAGACAGGATTGTATCAAGGCACAGATCTGGGGAAGGGTACAAAAACATTCTGCAGCTTTGAAGGTCCCAACGAGCACAGTGGTCTGCATCATTCGCAAATGGAAAAAGTTTGGAACCACCAGGACTCTTTCTAGAGCTGGCCGCCCGGCCAAACTGAGCAATCGGGGGAGAAGGGCCTTGGTCAGGGAGGTAACCAAGAACCTGATTGTCACTCTGACAGACCTCCAGAGATCCTCTGTGGAGATGGGAGAACCTTCCAGAAGGACCACTATCTCTGCAGCACTCCACCAATCAGGAATTTATGGTAGATTGGCCAGACGGAAGTCACTCCTCAGTAAAAGGCACATGACAGCCCGCATGGAGTTTGCCAAAAGGCACCCAAAGGACTCTGACCATGACAAACAAAATTCTCTGGTTTGATGAAACCAAGATTGAACTCTTTGGCCTGAATGCCAAGCGTCATGTCTGGAGGAAACCAGGCACCGCTCAGCACCTGGCCAATACCATCCCTACAGTGAAGCATGGTGGTGGCAGCATCATGCTGTGGGGGTGTTTTTCAGCAGCAGAAACTGGGAGACTAGTCAAGATCAAGGGAAAGATTAATGCAGCAATGTACAGAGAGATCCTTGATGAAAACCTGCTCCAGAGTGCTCTGGACCTCAGACTGGGGCGACGGTTCACCTTCCAACAGGACAACGACCCTAAGCACACAGCCAAGATAACAAGGGAGTGGCTTTGGGAGAAGTCTGTGAATGTCCTTGAGTGGCCCAGCCAGAGCCCTTGAACTTGAACCCGATTGAACATCTTTGGAGAGATCTGAAAATGGCTGTGCACCGACGCTCCCCATCCAACCTGATGGAGCTTTAGACTATCTGCAAAGAAGAATGGGAGAAACTGACCCAAAATAGGTGTGCCAAGCTTGTAGAATCATACTCAAGAAGACTTGAGGCTGCCAAAGGTGCTTCAACAAAGTATTGAGTAAAGGGTGTGAATACTTGTGTACATGTGATATTTAATTTTTAAAATTTTAATACATTTGCAAAAGATTAAAAAAAACCTTTTTCACTTTGTCATTATGCAGTATTGTGTGTAGAATGTTGAGGGAAAAAAATAATTTTATCAATTTTGGAATAAGGCTGTAAAATAACAATGTGGAAAAAGTGAAGGGGTATGAATACTTTCCGGATGCGCTGTATGTTCACACTCAAAGCCTATCTAGTGATGGGCGGCTCAGTTTTTTTAATACCCGCAACCACCTGACCCGTTTATGAGAACCAATCCACATCGTCCAACCCACAAAATATGCGTTCATCTACCACCTGACCCGCGAAAGGCCAACTTTAAACATTATTGTAGCACAATATTCAGGACTGAGACGAGGACTGTGTGTGTCTCAGCATTAGCGTCGCGTCTCTCTCACTCTCTCTGTCTCAAACACACACACGCCCCTCCCACCCCTGACAATAATGGATTAAGAAACACTTTTCTCTTTATGAAACTAACACCACCAATGAGAATTTGGTCGGATAACAGCACATCGACCAACCGACCAGAAGGTGTCAACCTGAATATCTGTACAAGAGAAACACTTTACTTCTAGCAGAATCATGTACGATGGCGACCTGTATTTTCTCACAGAGAATAGACATAAACACTTGCATGCATATTACACAATTGCCATAAAATATTTACCTAGATTGAGGTTCAGAATGCTTCCTGTCGGTGGCGTCTTCTCCTGCTTGAGGGCACCAGGAGCTTGAGAGTGGAATGGTTTAGGGCTCTCCAAGGAACTCCCTGCAGGACATGGTCGAGGATGGGCAGGTGATGCTGTTCAGAGATATTTAACATTAAATCAAGTCTCCTCCCATTAGACAGAACATACTTGTTGCTACAGTAAAAATACACCTGGTGAAATACCTGTACAGTCCATGGACTCTTCTCCTGTACTGTATTGGCTGTTTGGAGCTTTGGTCTGGGACTTGTCCACTGTCTCCTGCTC
Source organism: Cottoperca gobio (assembly GCF_900634415.1). Classification (NCBI taxonomy): domain Eukaryota; kingdom Metazoa; phylum Chordata; class Actinopteri; order Perciformes; family Bovichtidae; genus Cottoperca; species Cottoperca gobio. The sequence continues at coordinate 7,154,357 of NC_041359.1, read as the reverse complement.
CCCATCCGAACCAGTATGGGCAGAGGAGTTGGTGCTCATGGGAGAGCGAGGCATATCAGTGAGGGGGAGCCGCCGGCCTGCTGTGCTCCCTCCTACTCCAGCAGACAGCATAGTCCTGGCTACAGGGATTTTGGGTGATGCCGTCATATCAAAGCTCAGCTTGATTTTCTCCTGTTTCTCAGATTTGATCGGCGTGGATGAGGGGTTGGAGGGATCCAGCAGCATCTGGAAGTTGTTGTCAGGAGTGTATGGTGTCCTGAAGGAGGCATAGTTAAACACTCCAAACTTCTTCCTCATGTTCTCCACATAGACCTCCATCTCTTGCATGGCACTGTTGAAGATGCTCTTGGTCTTCTTTACAGAAAATGGAATCTCTTTGGACATGAGGTAGCAATTGTTTAAAGGAACCCAAGCCCTGAAGGATGAAAATTGACATCAGAAACACAGCTTGAAATGTGCCCAAGTAACTGAGTAACCGAAGTACAAAGAGGCTGATACCTGTCATGCTGACCAAAAAAGCGAGCATCTACTTGTCCATCTTTATCCCGCAGAGCTTTAGCAGGCCAGAAGGGAAATCCTTTCAGTTTGGCCCACACTAGAGGGTGTGGATTACTCTGCAGACATACAGTAAAACACTGGCACTAAGTGGTTGTATTCCAGTGATTTATGTTTAAAAGGCTAAACAATCTGGTGGAATCATCAACAGAAACATCAAGTTACTCAACTAGCTTACACAAGGCTCACAGAACCAGTTGTCTCTCTTTTGGCAAGCAGACAGGTAACACTCGGGACAAACTTCAATCTCGTTCATCTGCAATTAAAGAGTCTTTATTATTAAAGACATATGAAATGACGTTTCAGCTGTCTCGTGTTTTAAATCAATGAACAAATCAAGAACGAATATAAAAACATTTTAGCATATCCACCTCATGTTCACAGATTTTTACTATCACTTTAGCTGTAGCCGTGAGTTTGTGATTGCCTGAAACAAAGACATACGTTTATGTTAAACACTATGAAAATACATTGATTCAATATTATTGATTACAGCATTTTATCATTTTACAAAATGAAAATTGTAAATAAAAACTAACAAATTAAGTAATTGGCATCTGACAGTCAACAGTAGAACACAGTTGATTTGATTGAACGCATCAATTAGATCAATTAGACTATTTCATGACATAGTATGAACAGTATGTTCCTTTTAATAGCATGATGCTGGATTATGCTTGAATATGGTTTCCACATCAAGAAACCAATTTCCCCCTGGGGATCAATAAACAAAGTAAATCTGACTCTGAAACATACCTCCATTGTATATAATACAGTTGTGCAAAATCCATTTTGCATCTGCCAAGAAGGCCTCAGTGCAGCCATACATTTTCTTTTTAATATTCTGCGTTGCAAAAAGAAAAGATGGTGCCCGACTGACAAAACTTTTTAACATTGCTACATTCATATTGTCAAAGAAAAATAAATGACAGCGTGTAGTTTACCTTCTCAAGTGTGCAAAGATCCATCGCGTGAAAGATGTACTCAGCATAATCTGGATGCTGTTCAAGAGAGACAGGTTTCTGGAAGGGTTCGGTCTATAGGATTGAGTAGGCGGAAAAGAGAGAGTGAAGGAAAACCAACTCTGCACAACCTTCCCTCTACCGCACATGAACATGCTACCACCATGCTACTACTCAAAGAAATCTAAAAGCCGCTTCAAACAAAAGGAGGAAAACCAGTGGAGGAAGAAATCATGACGGGGTCTTGTTAGTGGTGTAATTGATTACCCAATTAAAAGTCTTTCTCTGCGTGGAAGCTGCATGGGGGGAGCGAGATGACAAGCGGGGATGATCCTGAAAGAGAGTGAGAGGGGCAGCTGTATCCTCACCACCAGCTAGCATGTTTACCTTCATTGTTTCCGGCCATGACAGGACCAATATAGTACAATGACTATGATTGTTAGTTCTGTTATTAGAAATAATTTGCACATGCAGATCAATAATATATAATCATGCTGGACTGACATGTGGACAGGTATTACTTAAGGGTGCAGATCTTAACATCTGGCACAACTGATGGGAATATGATGGTTGCGTAAACAATCTAAAAATTAGGACTGGCCAGAAAAGAACACATGCCAATAATAAATCTCAATGTACAATTAGAAAAAAGGCAGAAATGAGAATATACAGTGTACCCCATCTGTAATTAGACTGTGCCACAACACAACATAATCAGTTTGGTAGAATGAATTCACTAGAAAGACAGAGGGACCAGAGTACTTACACCTGGCTGTTTCATCTTCTGAAGGGCAAACTTTAGTAGGTATGACAGCTGCTCTATAGTTAGCATCATCATGGCTTTGCTCTGAGTCTCTATACACTCAGCAACTGTTATTTTCTGAAAGACATCAAGAGGAAAACTGTTGAAAACTTTGTTCTTATCCCATTATTGCACAGAATGTATGATGGGCTCAACATGTTTATATGACTTGCGTCCAAACGTACTAGGAGATCTTTCGTAACTAAACAAACATGACAACAGGCTTTGAAATGTGGGTTTCAACACCCTTACACTATACACATTCCTGGGTGAGTACCTCACACTCCTGGACAGAACCAGTCGCCCTCGGGCTCTGCTGGTAGTTTGAGGCACTTGGCGTGGTACACCCTGGGGCAGAGCTCACAGCAGAGCACCTGGCCCTCACGGTGGCACAGCCAGCAGTAGAAGTCATTCCTGCCATCCTGCGGTACAACATCAACAGGGTCTGTGGTGAGCGCAGGCTGCTTCACATAGTAAAAGGGACCATGTCTTAGTTCTGACTGGAATGCGGGCAAAAGAAACACAAAGTTGGGGAAGGTCAAAATCAGGTCAGAGATTAGAAAAGCCAAGCAGACAAAAGGCACACTAAAATCACTAAAGTCCAAAACACAGACTGCTGTTGTGAGCTCTTATAAGTACATGTTACACAATAACTGATGGAGGATGAGATGCAACATTTAAAAGTCAGCTTCACGTTCTGTCATTGTGATGGAAATTAGCTGAATGAGAACAGGTCTGCATTTTCATTCTAAGTCATGTGGCTTGTTCAGCTCTCTGATGTGAGTCTGTGTTTTCAGAACTCAACCATCACCAATGTGCAGAAGGGTAAACAGCGTGGACAGCCTTGATTAAACTGGCAAAAGCTCAGGTATTTACAGTGACTACTAATCATTTACAAAGGTTACGCTAATGTGCCAAGTGTAAGGTAGTAGCAATCATTTACCAACTGTGCATTTGTGAACTGCTTTACAAACAAAGGAAGCAAAACATGCTCTTTGCACTTTCTTAGATTGCAGAACATTTGACTAACAGTGACCATTTAAAAAAGCACAGATAGCAATTTATCATGTATTAAAGTACTATTACCAGTAGTATCCAATGAGTTTCAACAAACAATTTGAAACAATTACGTAAAAGTGCACAGCAACAATATTTGTTCATATGGAAGACAATCCTAAACATAAAAATGTACAGTAAAGTGACATAACACGCCTAATATGCTATAGTGCATTACATACTCTTGCTGAAATACTTAAAATATTTAGATCTTAATGGAGCACACAATAGGTGGAAATCACAGGGTAACTCATGATATATTGTAATATTATCACAATATTTAGCCGCTGATGAAATCAGGACTCAGACGTATAACAGCTGGAATTAAACAGCATGTATTAAAGAGTTTCAGTTTCAGAAAACATGTGCCATTATTCAAATGTGAACAGCCCTAAACGACCAAGACATAGAACAGTTCAGAGCTAAAATGTCTGCGAAAAGGAAAGAAACTCCTCTGTGTGCGTCAGTATCACAAGAGAATGTACCACTGATGCCAGTTTAGCAATAATATAAAGCAGTATTGGTGTAAGTTAATGGCAGGAGGGGCTCATTTGAAAAATAATTGTATACATTCACAACATCTCATTGTTTAAAAGAAATGCAATCAATTTAATAGAAAGAACTTCACCCCCTATCAGCTGCTAAGTGACCAACAGTTCAGATTGAGGTCATACTGGAGACTTTGAAGGTGTGGATGCGTGTAACTGTGCCTTATGTGTGTTGATGTGGAGCAGGGCATGAACATGAGCTCCATCGGCACCTACACCCATGCTTCAGATCGTATCAGTAAACAATTATAAATTTACAGAATTTGAGGGGCAGAATGTGGCAGCTTTTGATATTTTGATTTAATTGATGAATATTGCAGTTACATGAATAATATAAAGTAGATTGCTTTGAATTGATTTTTAACAGGATTTTGTATCACCAGGCATAAGTCCTTCTGAAACAAGACAGTATTCCCTGTAGTTTACAGTGAAGAAAGTTCTCATCTGGAAACTACAAGCAAGAAAACACTTTGGGTACAAGAAAGTGTAGACAAAAGAAAAGTTTAAATACATAGCTGGAAAGGTTTTCTTGAGTAAGATGTCCACACAGATACTTTTGTCGGATTTCCAAAAACATTTTTATAGTGAAAATGACCCCAACAAAGAAATATATAGTGAAACTGAAAAATAATATTTGCAAAAATGCTAAACCTAATGTCAATTTGGTGCAATGTTTATCTGAACACACATAACACATACAATGTTTACTAATACTTAATATCAATTCAGCTTTAAATCACTGAAAATAACTGAGGTCCTCACCAAAGTTTGAACAAAATATTTAAATATCTCATTTGAATTGAATCTTTTTGGACGCTTTCCAGAAAACTTAAGACCTTAAACCAAAACTATCCATATTGGATGTAAGAGGCTAAATGTTTTTATTGATTTGGGTGAACTGACCTTTATGACAATTGCATAAACTGTATACAGTTTAGGTTTATTCACATCTTTTATTGAAGAGCTTGATTAAAATAAGTACCAAAAGACAATTAATCCATCTGGTTGGTAGTGATTGCAGGTTTCAATCCTGTGTTTGGTGATTGTTACCTGGTCTTTGCTACTGCTAACAGCACCGGGTTTCTTCTTCTTTTTCGTTGGGCAGGGGGAAGTTTCAGCAGAGGAGTGACTATTAGATGAGTGAGAGGGACTCGATATCTTTCGCTTTTGGGTCATTCGTTCCGTTGACCCCGTGTCTGAAACTGCAGACAAAGGTCAAAGATTACACACACCAGGCAGGGCGCACTGATGGCATACTTAAAGCAGGAAAGAAATACCAGAAATGACACCACATTTTTCCTGCACTCTCACAGGGGTGAAGCCAGTAAGTAAGGTGAGTTATATAATATATAATGTAAAACCAAGACAGCCACAACAAAAACACATAACTGCATAATCTCATAAGTATAGATAAAGGGCTTTGCCAACCTATCCAAAAACAAACTTGCATATGTTCTTACCTTTGGATCTTGTTGAGATCTCCATTTCTTCTGTTGTAATCTCAGTTTTCTCCTCTTCCTCTGCCACACTGATGCAGAACAGAGCAGCAAAGGTTTACCAGTCAAACATAACTTACACCTGAAGATTTCTCAGATTGATTACTTATGCTATTCTCATTAAGTTAAAAAAACGTTACTTGAAATTGTTCCTTAGCACAATACGTTCTTAGAGTTACACTCTAGACAGGGACATCCTGATGGACAAGGGGTTTGAGATGTTGGTCCACTCATTTCCTGTCAGCTCTCTACTGCACTTAGAAAATAGCCCCCCAAAGATGACGTACACTCTGGTTACATCCTTAGTGCAGGCAACATCATAGTTTATTAGCCTACCAAGCTGCGGCCATTGAAGGCCAATTGAAAGATCCAGGCATGTGATCAATATATATGCATCCCGTTTAAAAGTCACAAATAGTGCCATGTTTCCTCATTTGAGGTCAAATCTGGGCATTTTATATTCTTAATTATAAGTGACCAGATGCTACATTTTTCAGTGTTACTTAGACTGTAATACATTTCTGCAGACGTTTGTTATTAAACAGTCGCACCTACTAGCTAAAACATTTCCCTCATCCTACTACAATGGGGTTGTTCTAGACAAGAAAGATACATTTTGCCAGCAGGTGTCTCTTGGCATTAATATCATTCTGGTTAGATTTGGGGGGCTCAGTTGGGAACCGAAGCATCATAAATCCTCCTTAAATTCATATTAAAAGCCATCTTCAAACCATTACTTCTGACAAAGTACTATGTTTTCACACCACATGTTTTTAATGGTTAAGTCAGTATATTAAGTTATCACCAGTTAGAGTTGCTAGATTGTGTCTGCTAAGTATTCATTGTCTGCGAACTCTGCTGAATGTTACATGATTTCAATAAACATTTATTACAAAATACATGAACTACTCTGGGAAGAGCCTCCGAAATGCCTAATGCCAGACACATATATGCCAGACACGATACTGGTACTGTGGGTACTGAAACTTTAAAGACTGGTCATGACTGACAACTGATAACATAGAAATGACATCACTCAAACCAAACATCAAGAGCTTAAATACACATGCAGAAAAATAATGTTAAACTCTAAAGTACAAATATCCCACAACTTGATGACTCAGTCAGACATCTTCTAAATGTTGATAATGTTAAACTCAATTAAAGCAAAAGTGAACCCATACTGGAGCAAAGGCAGCTCAATGTGTGTGGCCGTTCTCCAATCATAAATAGCAGGCACCTTTCTCCACCGACCACAGATCTATAAATAGTAAACATGACAGCACAGAACATGCTTCTGACCTCCAGCAAGGGAAAAGCACGAAAATAAGACTTCACTGCTGTTTTAAAACACCCATGTAATATTCATTGAGCAAGTGACCTAATAACAGACAGCATATCATAATGGGTTGCACAATCACAGCCCCAGTTCTGTTGAGAAAAATCTCCCTGAAATGCAAGCTACATTTTCAGTGAACCTTCTTCTATTCAAAATCCGCCCAACAGGTTTTTCTCAGTATCAGTTCAACATGATTCACCTTGGGTTGCAGGCGCCCTCTTGTCGGTCCTATTATTGTTGCCATTTTCTCTGACGCCACAGCAGATGCACTGGCCTCACCGTTCGGATGGCTTCAATTTTGCCAATTTCTATTTCACTTCCTCTCGAGGAAAGCACCAATTGAATGTTTTGTGTGAAAAATAGAAAAATAGCTTTCATTTAAATAATCTTGTTCACCAACCCCCCCTGCACCTCCTGCTCCTCAATCACTAAAGAAGGATGAAGCATCAGACAGGAACACAGCACATCTGCAGAGACAGACAGGAGTGCAGTGAAATGGCTTTACTGGCCTCCTCATCTAACCTGTCTGGACAGCCTCTGACAATAAACCCCAGCAGCATCCTGTTCTGTCCAGGGCAGGAAATACAGCAACAAAAGACAAAGAGAAAGACAGGGACGGCACAAGGACAAGGATAAAAATCAATGCTGCCTAATCCTGACAAAAACATTTTTAAATCAAAGACCACAGAGGACACATTGTAACCTACTGATACAACCATTTCCACACCCACCATTGCCACAACATCCATGCTTCAATGTAGGAAATCAACAGCATACCTTTTTTCCTTACTCACATACAGATTCTTCAGCCTATTCTTTAATCTTTTTCAATTATTCAGAGCGTTGGGGGATGAGGGAAAAGATGGGTCCAGGTTTCCCAGAAGGCCTTCTCTCCCTGCTGCTCTCTCCTGCAATTGTCAATCTTTAACCTCGGCTGCAGGCTGCCGATTGGCTTGAGCACCACACGGAGGTGCCTGATTGGGTGCTCAGCTTGGTGTGCCACACAGGCTCTCTTCTCCCCGCTCTCCTCAGCCACAGTGCTGCAATGCAGAGAGGACTGCTCCTCACGGTTACTAAAAAACCTCCTTAAAACGAAGTGTCTCAGTCCTTCTAAAGCCAATACAGGCATCTACCAGCCGTGTGCCAGACATGTAAGATGCAGCTCTACAGGCTTGACAGGCAGAGGATCAGATTCCCTCCCTCACTGTGCTCTCAACCAGTGTATGTGTATGGCATCCATTTTGAACACACTCTCTCTCCCTCTCCCTCTCTCTCTCTTCTCTCTCTCTTCTCTCTCTCTCTTTCTCTCTCTCTCCCTCTCCCTCTCCCTCTCCCTCTCTTTCTCTCTCTGACCACTGTGCGCACCGCATACACAGCACGTACACACGGCACAATTTGAATCTGCTGTAAAAGACCACATGCGGCTTATTATGTGCCCCAGCATGTTGATATGCAGCATGGGCCTAATACCGGACACAAAGACAGGACTGAAAATGTCACAGGCCTCCCAGACAGCATGGAAGGCATAAACCCCTCCCTCTTTCTCTCTCTCTCTCTCTCTCCTCTTCTCTCTCTTCTCTCTCTCTCTCTCTCTCTCTCTCTCTCTCTCTCTCTGCAAGGCTTCTTCGACATATTCTGTCTCATAATCAATATCTGCCTGGAGACTTGAGTGTGAGCAACAGTAAAGCCACAAAAACATGAATAAACAACTGAGACGCTTTTTCTGTTTGAGCAAATGCACACATTTCCTTTAATCAAAAGAGAACTTCAAAGCATGAATACAAACCACTGCGCACCATTAAAACACCTAGGTGCATATTCAGTGCAACACAGGTATCCTTGAAAACAGATTCACATCGAGGCCAACATGTCAAAGTCAACTGGTGGATATTTCAAAGGCAGACACCAAACTAAACAGGCTGTGTGTCGGTCTACACCAATCCTCACACCATAGTGGAATGAAGGGATTAGACGAATTACCAAACACCATTCACAAAACACTGAGGGGGGGATTTGCGGTTTCAGTCAATGCAGAGTGCTCCTGAACCCTGGTCAAGCAACATTATGCGCCATTATATCCAGGCCATAGCTCCCCTGGTTATATATAAAACAGAGCCTTTGTCAGACCTCATCCACTAATAATGACAAATATCCCATACTCCACCTGGAATATATTAAATGTTCAACAATAAAATACCAATATTGATGAAGTGATAGAAATAGATACAATCAATGACTTAATGTCATCGTCTTCTTTCTTTACCTGCTTCATGCATACAGAAAACCAACATCATTACATATAAACAGAATTCAATCTAACCTGGTCGACTTCAAACAGGTTTTCAAGCCTCTCTGGATTAGATGAGGTTTCTATGCAGAGCCTTTTCAGAGGAAGTCCTTCCCTTCTTCTTTCCTTCTCTCTTACATACAAATACTCAGTGTGCTTGGAGCAGAGGGACAGAAAGGGGAAGCTCTCTAAAATGGCTGACACTCGGTAGCAGAGAACAACACTGGGAGGCAGTGCACACCATTAGGCTCAGGCAATTCCTCCAGCCCTGTGATAAATAAGCTGCTACGGCATATTTAGTACGTAGATACTTGGTATTTTTGGAAAACCGGTGAGCAGCTTACAGCTTTAGGCCTGTTAAAAGCATGTTTTTTTTAATTCACCAAGTAAAAAAGGGAATTATGGTGAGGTGAACTGGGTTTTGGGTGAAGTGTAGAAAAAGTAGACAATTTACAGTCTGTTCTTCATTGCCATGTTGGTCGGGCAAACAATTGCTGCTTTGCTCTCAAGCCAGTTTGAGGCCTAAATTAAACTTGCTGTGCTGTCAGTTTACCATCTGTTAATTCCTCTGGGGAATCCCCTCTGCACTGCTCCCTGTCTCTGCCATCCTGCCTGGATCCCTCACCAGGCCTGCCATCTTGACAGCATAGGCCAGGGGCAGCCACAAAAACTCAATCCTCTTTTGATCTTGACAAAGGAAAAAGCAGGTTATAGTCAGTATACTATGAATAAACAATGACCTTACACTTGACCTGTGGCCCCCTACTATATGTGTCCACTTAGCAGAGGCAGTATGTTATACTGTACCATGCTATGCTCTCCTACCAAGCTCCACTCCTATGCTGTGGGGTGACAAATACTCTTCCCCCTCCCCCAGTCTGTCAGACAAACCTGTAATATTACTCAGGCACAAATCACACACAGTGGCTGGTGCCTTATCAACAGACTTGTATATGTAAAAGAATGAAATTAGGCTTACCTCTGTGGATGCATGGCTACAAACTCTGTGTGATATGTCAATGCTTATAAAAACATGGAGGACAGCCATGTCAGCCCTCACCCTGCTCAGAGCACAGCCACGGCTCTCCAAGCTGTCCGACTCACTGCTCTGATATAAGGCGCGCTGAGACTGGCCATGAATGCCGACAGAATGAAAGGCAGCTGCTGATTGGCTAGTGCATTTCCTGGCTGCCTGTCTTTTGTTCAGCACAGGCAAGCAAATACGCAGTACTCAGAGGAAGAGGAGCTAGGCCCAAATAAAAAAAAATCAGCCTCTGCCCACCTATCTGCCACCAAGAAGACTGTATACAGCTGTTACTGTTTCATGAACTAGTTATACAGTCGGTCTCTGGTGTAGCTGTGAAGGGTAGTCAGCAGATGTGCACACAAAGGACAGGACATATTCCTAAGAAGTCTTACTCGCCTCCTTCACTCTCAAGTTCAAGCAACAATCATAGGAAAGATAAAACCTGCTATATAAATAAACGCAATGAGTAAACATGCACTAAATGAAATGTACCCTGTTTCTGTTAACAACAATGCTAAAAATGCACACAGCCATGTGATTTGCCTGGCTTCTAAACTGGTGTGATCTCATGTTAATAATGTGGGCAAGATTTCACTGTTAAAGAAACAGTGACTTTCAGTTTCTGACTTATTATTCCTATATAGGACATGACTCAACAAGATCTTCAATGAATTACAAGGAAAAGTTGCAATACATTGTAAGCTCAGTTTTCCTGCACTTCTTGCAATTTTAGGAACGTCTTGGTTTTTTTTGTTGGCCTAATGTATATCTTTAGAAACATGTGCGCTTATAACTGTAATGTTATTACAGCTTTGAACTGTGCTTTGGAACATTAATTTCACATAAGTCAAGGAGGACGTGTCATATATTTTCTTTTTATTCTCACCGAATCTGATTTTTATTTTCACTTGGCTATAATACTTCACTTCCAGTTCACCGCTCCTTCATTCATGTTAAAAATTAGCTATTAAAGATAAAGCACGTCTCATTTTGACAGACAGGAGTTGTTTTCTTAGAAATTTGACAGTGTTATAAATAATTTAGGTTTTTGACTTTAGTTACACAAATGCAGCTCCTACACATGCTGCATGAACCAGAGAGCTGTCAGCACAGACACATCTAGCAGCAGGGAGGGATTTAGTCTCTTGCTAAAAGAAAACACACATGTCTGAGGGAGTGAACCCAAGATAAATGGATCATTCAAACTTTACAACCATAACTTTGTAACTCATGCAATATCAAATGTAAAAGCAACACTAGTTTGCAACAATTGTGCACACCTTACAGCAATTTGCACGATTAAAGGGAATACTTTTTACTAACTTAAAATAATACTAATGTTAATAATGCCAATCAAAGACATTTAGATGATGCTACCTGTAAACAAATTAGCCACTGATTCTATTTCTTAAAATCTATAGAATTAATTGCTACTTGTCTCCAGGAGTGCCCGTCACTGGCGCAATGCTCATTGTGAACACTAAAATCAAATTGGTGACTTAGTGAACAGTAAAGCCATCTACCAAACATCGAACAGCAGAAGAGATTATCCACCACTGTAGGCAGACACAAATCATAAATCCTGTTGATTCTTGGCATGCATAATAACAGGAAGCATTCAGGTGATCCACAATATATCGGTTTAATTTGTATTAGGGGGAAACAACTGATTGGAATTATAAACTGGAATTCATTGTTTGTTTCAATTTGCAATAATACTATTGGTACTGCTTTTTATCATTTATGAGATTTGACTGCTGAGAAGAAGCACCTGCATGCACTGTTCAGTTTCCTGTGGCCTCTCCTGCTACAGGAACAAAGACAGCAGCGACCTCTAGTGGGGAGATTTAATAACAGCTCAGTGCACACGAGCCCATATTCTCAAACGTATTCATGCAAAGAAGCAGCGAATAAATAAATTAACCAAGGAACCCATTGTCCAAAGAGGCTTACAGATGTGTTGACATGATATAGCAGGCCATGCATGGGAGTATACAATGAAGGCTGGATTATAATGGGAGAAGCCTGCATCAATGTTTTCACTCACTTGGATAACGGGTTGAGCTATCTGTTAAATATATGTTAAATATTACTCAAAAAAATGAAACCCTTATTCAATTGGTAGGAAATTGTCTTTGGAAGAGTCTGTGATGGTTTCAGCAAAGTTAAGTAACGTTACAATGTCTAAATGTTAAACGACAAAATAGACTTATTCGGTTTAGCGAGTCTCTCTGCGCCGAGTTAACTAGCTACATTGCAAAGTGACTCCTAAAGACAATGTGTACTTGAGACAAAATAAACTGGAAATAATGTTGCCTATTATTGGTACTTTATCAAATTGGGAAGCTCGACACGAGTCCAGATATCGCCAGTTAACGTCAACATTTGCATACCTGACTTGTAGTCGACCTAATTAGCTGGCGAGTTCGCTAAGTTAATTTTAACCATGAACTTCTGCACAAAACCCACTAAACTGGGATATATCAGCTCGGGACGTCGTGACACTTTCCCGGTACATTAACCAGGTGTTTCAACGATAAACCATTATTACTCTGGTGACACTGCACACAGAAACTGTCACCTGTGTCATGCTCCACTGTGAGTTAACGTGGTGTCCAGCCTGCAGACGATGACCGCTGAGCTCCTCAAGTGGCCGACTGGTAACGAGCCCTGCAGACCCCAAGATGGCGCCCTCGCTAGACTTTGACTGCTCAGGTGACATGTCAGACCTTGAATATCCATAAATCTTCCTTGGATTCAAGGCCGAGAATATCATAGGCCTCAATCTTATTTTTCTCAGCGCACAAGCTTTAAATCTGGTCACTTGCTTTGCTGTATTCTGATTAATTGATAGCCTATCATTATTTATGCCATTAAAACAACTATTAAGTTAACATGCAGAACGTTATGTTAATATTTTGCATAATCAAACTATTTATTATATGACATAGATCAGAATCTGATTATCTGGCTACTAAAAACAAAATACATCTTATACTTAAAGATCTAACTATCTGTGTTTGTTGCTGTGTTCTAGTTACTTGGTTGTATTAGTGTTATAGTTAAATAGACAATACAGCAGAGAAACCAGAGGAATTATATCCATCATTTTCCTTTAAATGCTTTCCTGCTCTTTATAAACAACTATTTAAATCCCACTACTAATAAGACAAGCAAAGTGTTTTACTGAACTTTATACTTGTAAACATTTTCAGACCCACCATATCATGGTCAACCTGGATTTTATATTAAAAACTCTATTGTCATCTTGTTTAACTTGTGTTATAGCTGATAATGGCTATGCAAGATGTTTTGGGCTTTATTGCATCTGCATAGTGTTAAGAAGTTGGGGGATGGTAATGGGTTTGGAGCAAAGGAAAGCATGCTGTTAGCTGTTTGCAGGTAAACTAATCTGAATACATTAATGATTATGGGGCCTATCTCTTGTCCTTTCAAACTGTTATCTCCTGTCTTTTCAAAGTAGAGAGGCTGAGTAGGGAGGGGGGAAGGGATAAAGTGTCTCACACTCATTGAGGGGGAGGTCAGTTTGCCATGTTTTGTGGGGGAAGGGGCACAAACAGAGGGCCACTGGGCCCCTCTTTGGGTCTCCGTGGAATGTAATTGAGGCTTGCTCACTCAGAAAGACATACAAACAGACCGAAAAAACAGGCAAAAAAGGCATGATCACGATGTGAGCCATAAAAAACATCTAACATTAGTAAACAATCCACCAAGATTTGGTTTAATGTACATGTAATCATGTTTTTCACTAATATTGTGAATAATCTATGGGTTACCATCTTCACTAGTTGTGTAACACTTGAGGGAGTACTCTATGTCTGCCAACAATAGCTTTGTCTGAGTAACTTGTGTGAATTGGTTGCATAAAATGTTGTGACTTTGGTAATTAACCTTCTCAGCAGCAATGCTTTAACCAAATAAACTGTGAATATTTCGTCCTGCATACACACCCTTTAATTTTATCACCTCAAAGTTTTAAACCGAGAGCCGAATTATGTTCAGGCAGGAAAGAGCAAGTAAGGAGATAATTACCTTCTCTTCTTTACTCCCTTCACCCCCCTCATCCTGCTGCTCTCCCTCCATCTTTGGCCCTCACGCTCCCCTCAGTAGTCCAAAACTAGTGTGCCTGAGAGATCAACATGGAGACAGTTTCTTCCATCCTCTGTGGCTACTCAAGGGCCAATGGTGGCTCCCCACACTCACTCCAATTAATATAGCTAACCCAGAATCTGTGCGGTATCACATGTTGGCATCTATGCGAGTGGCAGTCAATTTATAAGAGCAAGGTAAAGGCCAAATGTGATGCAGCGGATGGACTGTTCTGTTTAACAATACAGAGACTGTAAATCCTGATTACGAATTGATATTTGACAATTCCTGCTTTACACATACACCCTGTCAAATTGCCTTTTTACACCGTTCTGCCTTATTTCAAGTCAACTCTCTAACAACGTGTACATATTTCCCTTGATAAATTCCAAATGCCCACTTGTTTTCTGTTTAATATTTTAAAACAATCTTCAATTATTTACTTTTTGTGAAAAAATATTGTTGTAATTGTATGTAAAATGAATGACATTATAATGTAATACTCTAGGGGCATGATAAGTCATTTGCATAAAGCTGCTTTTCTGCCAGCCTATAAATAAGTTTTTTAATCTCCCCCTAATAATATCAGTGACTGCTGCTCATATCGCCTATGGGTATTGGTGTACGTGTAGTTTGTTTGCAGAACGTGTCAAACAGTTCGAGGCGGCTTGCAAAGGAAAGCAACTACATTACCCAGAAGTCCCGTCGCTCTGCTACAAGCTGGCTCCCTCCGCTCTGGGAGTGTTTCGCATTTAAACAAACACGGTCCTGCCGAAGATGGCGGAGAGTTTGTAGAGGCGTAAAAGAAACTGCTCTACTCAATGAAAGCGTCGAAGCCGGTGAGTTTTCTGCAATTAGTTGATGATTCGGTTAAACCCAAGTTTTGAACACGGACGGTAGTGTGTGTTTGAACGTGCACATTTGTCACAGAGACAGTTGGTGTTGCTCCGCTTCCGAGCAGGCTGTGGTTTTTAAGCTACCGTGATACAACGAGCCACCTTACCACTGTCTATTTGTTATGGGATATCTGTTGTAATAGTAATGGCTCCTAAACTATCAATAAGATGATCATTTACGCTAAGCCCGACATGTTGATGTGCCATTCTTGTCGGTTTTGGTGTTTCTTCCATGATCCGCTAGCTACTAAGTTTACGAGACACAGGCTCTCTGATTCGCCGGGGTGCAATAGCCTCACGTTAGCTGCTCATACTCCACACTGTGAGTGAACTCGTTCGTCTTTCACAACGTTAATGTGAACTTTGTGGAGCCACTGGGCTGTGTTCATTGTCCACAACTAAGCTGAATACCTTTTGAGCACTATTTTTCTTTTTTTCACTTGCAGTTTCGGTACAGACGGGGCTGCAGGAAGGGTCCACCGCTTAACGTTAGTTAGTAACACAGTGCTTACACAGTAGTTGTCTTCGGTGACTAAATGAAAATGCAATTGTTTATTGGGTCGTTTGTTACGGTTGTCTAGTTTCCACCTTGAATGTAGTGGAGGGTAAACACAACTTTAAAAACGATGTTTAGTTAGCATTTTGTTTGTGGAATAGTTTACTTAGTTTTCATTTGACACACACAATGCAACACCACGTAAAGAAATAGCAACACACTTAAGTTAAATGAAAGACGCACGCATGGTCTCTTTTCAGAAAATAAGTCACATTTTCTTTGAGCTTGATACAGTTCTGATGTTATCCAGCTGCAGGTCATGATTAACCACCTTATATTTTCACCGTCCTCCACTGCTGACAACCAAACTCCAAGTGACTGGCTCAGTGTGGCTGCTCTGGAGAACCCACAGCATCTGCTATTTATTTGCAAGGCTGTAGTGAGATTATGCATTGGTGATTGTAATGGTTGGTATAATGGCCCATCACAGAATGATAAATGTTTTTTTGTGCTGATAAATCATATTTAGGTGCTGTGTGTGTGTGTGTGTGAGAGAGAGAGAGAGAGTGTGTGTGAGAGAGAGTGTGTGTGAGAGAGACAGGCAGACTGACAGACAGAGATATATGTGTTTCAGTGCAGGGGAGGATGATCACTCACAGGGTTCAGGTAGAGTCCAGGTTTGCTTTCTCTGTGCTCGACAAGGTGTATGCTGAGCACTCAGTTTTTGAGGTGGTAAGAGGACATTCTTGGATAGTGTGCTCATGTGTAGTGAGACTATGAGGCGGTAGGTTAGTCATTCCACTGAAACGGTTGAGGTCTAGGTGTGTTGTCGCTTTCTTCGCCTGGGGCCATCCCTGCCAATACTTGCAGGTATTTACAGCGCAGAGCTCATTTCCCTGTGAGAGTTACTGAAATGTTGGTGTTTTTGTCATATAACTACACGGTCTAGCTACTAGGATGTTGCTTCCTGATGAATGTTCCTGCTTATATGATTTCATGCAGGCCGCTCATTAAATTAGCTGCAATATCTCAATAATGGGGGCATTTACATGGGATGCAGCTGCGAATTAACAAGTAAGAATGGTGCAGTCTTCAGCCGTCAGATGGGCTAACTTGTCTTTATTTTGAGTCTGATGGAATGCCATTACTCAATCCCACATTTGTGGTATTTTTGTAAGTGGTAGAATGACCACTGTGGGAACCTGTCCAATGAACTGCTTCTGCTCATATTCTTGGCAAATGGAGCCCCATGTCCCCCATTCTCTGTCCCTTTATCTACCACTTTCTTTCTCCCTCACACAGGGTGTCAGGCTGCGTTAACAATGAATCAATCTTTGGGGGGATTCTTTGACTGCAGATGGGCTGAAGAAGTGACTGGGATGCATGGCTTTTGCTCTTTGCTCTTTGTCTGCCGGCCCCTGTGCTCTCAATAATTCATTAACTTATCACTTTTTCTCATGGGACCGGGAGAAGTCTCTCTCTGGTGGCAGATTCTTACATCAGATTGCCTGATTGATAATCAAATGAGCATACATTTAGTGGCATATTTGGTTATTACTCATAGAGGTTACTTTTGACGTTTGAATATTTTCGCAAGTATTATATATGGGGATCTGTGTACAACTACTGTTAATAGATTTGGCTGTTTAGATTTATTCAGTGACATCTGTATCTCCCTGGTAAGGTTGGGGTAATGTTTGGATTTTTCAATTCTGATTCAGTGTATTGATTCCAGTTCATCTTTTAACGTCTATCTCCTGCCCACTGTATTGCAAATACTTTACGTATGCGTAATTAGTGTATCAGTATATGGAAGTCGGTACGCTGAATTAGAACTCAGGTTTGTTTCTGAATGAAGTTCTTATAAATTTGGATCCGTATTCAAAAGCCAATGTTTTTATATATTTTGAAACATTTAGCTTCATCACCCCCCTTTTTAACAGGCTTGGGTGAATATTTCTGCTATGTGGTTGCATTGGGTTGTAAATACTGGCTGGTATAGAAAAAAGGCAGAAAAATAAGTGGAGAACTTGCCACTTTCATGATAACTGTCTTTAATCTGTCTTTGTCAAGCTGCATTTTTGCGTCAGTGATGTCTGAATACATGGCATTCTTTTAGTGTTTTGTCAGTCAGGCGGAGATAATACGTTTCGTTACGAGTTACTGCCAATCGGTCATGTGGTATGTGTTCAATTAAAGATTAATGTGTGGGTGAACAGTGGCTCTGAGAGGACTCCTGATGATACACAGAGCTGAAAGGAAAGCCTGATTGTTTCTCCTAATTGAAATATGACTCCTTGGTCTTAGTATCTTTTTGTTAGGCAGCAGTACAGGTAGTGTAGGGTTAGTCAAGGAAAAATACCAGAGTTGCTGCCCCTGGATTGTCATTCAGGGAGAGAATACATCTTTACATTTTCCAGGATTTGTTTTTCATTAATGTTAATAGGATTTATCGGTTTCCAAGTCAAGTTAAGAGTATTCAACATTTATATAGGATTCTCCAAAGCTTTACACCATGAGATTTAGACTTGACTCTGCCTTGTCATCGGAGACTGTTTTACAACCAAGGTTTAAGTAAGTTTCCTGTGGTCAGTTCAAGCTGTGTAAAACATCCTGTTTAGTCTCCAAATCTCAAGGTCACTCATGCTGTGACAGTGAGCCGTCTTTGTGTTTGTCAGTGTGGTAGTAATCAACAGGTAGGTATTGCCTACCGCCTTAGAGCTAAATATAGAAAACTCTGCTCAACAAGACAGTCGTGTTTCCACTGCTAAAATATTTACAGCTACTTCGCCAAAACAAATGAGAGTGAGAATAAGAGCTGAGAGCTGCTGAAGCCAGATTGTTATTCACTAGTCAGAGGAAGCCAGACAGCCAGCCCACTGAGTCCAAAGTCAAGCGATGCAGTTTGCACTCTGGGTCTATTTGAAGTCACATCTCATTCATCCCAATAGTCCCTTCTTCTTCAACTCTGAGGTAATACCCAAGTGTTAGACTAGCTGAGCCATATGTGAGCCATGCACACCTCTAAAAGCCAAACAGGCAGCCTGAAGCAATCATTGCACCCAATTCCAGTTTATAACCA
Organism: Cottoperca gobio; assembly: GCF_900634415.1. Lineage (NCBI taxonomy): Eukaryota > Metazoa > Chordata > Actinopteri > Perciformes > Bovichtidae > Cottoperca > Cottoperca gobio. The sequence goes on along the minus strand of NC_041359.1, from coordinate 7,135,701 downwards.
GCAAGGATTTGGAACAGTTGACTCTCTGTAGTCCTCGTTGATTGGACGAAGGCAAGAGTTTATTAGGGAAGGGGGTGCCAAGAGCTTTGTCCCCCCCCTCCCCTACTTGCCCTTCCTCTTTAACTTCAACTCCCCCTTTAACTTTCGCTCCCCCAGCTGAAGAATGCTTGTAAAACGGGTTCACCTGAACAAGCCAGTGGGAGGGTAGCTCCCTGGCCTAGTTTTGTTACCATTGTAAAATGTTAGCAAGACCTTGTTTGTGTTTTGTGTAGGGCCCCCTTTTATAAAAAATGCTTTGGGGGAGAGACAGCAAGAGTGAAAAAAAGTTTGGTTTGTGAGATAACTGCTACCAGATGCTCTCTCAGTCTGTTATTCAGCGTAAAGAGAAGGAGAAGGAGAGGCGAAAAGAAAGACCCACCGGCAGTTCTGGATGAACTTCTCAACTGCTACACGGAAACACTCCTTCTCCCTGTTAAAGATTCTCTCGTTCGTATCCTCCATTTACATACGAAAAAAATTGAAAAAGGTGTGTTGGCACAGGTAAAATTATAACTTTGCAACCCAAACAACAAGAAGCTTTGGCCCCGACCACGCCAAAGTGCTCCTGTTCTCTTTCCCAAAATGTCACCTTTATTGCCCTCAATGCTCCTTCTCCTGTCATTGAACAAAGGTGTCAAATGGTTGGTTGTTTTTATTCCCTTTTGTATACATTGTGTTCCTCTCCCTCTCTGTACATCTCCAAGATGAAACAGTTTGATGTTGGACTTAAGTGGTAGTGGGGTGTGGTTTCTGGGTCTGTCTGGATTGAGAGGCAGCTGTGGCTGACATGGCGCTACAGTTGTAAATTGTAAGAGGATACTGAAGGGACTGAAGGGGCTCTGCGTGTCTCCTATCTTTATTGTTCACCTGCAATTTAACTCCTTTCATTAAAAGAAATTACCTCAAATTGCAGTGGGTGTGCAGGCATTTGCTCTCAGCACTGTGCTAGACAGCATTTTGATTTTCCACAAATGCAATTTCTTCTTTATTGCAGCCTTGAGTTCAAAGAAAAGTCAAGTTGTGAATGACAGACTTCAACACCATCGTTGAAGGCTCCAGACATAATACAGCATGTCAACAATGGCAAGGCATCTGTCGGATAATAAATCTTTCCTGCAACACTCATTGCTTAATTGGACTGATTTTGGTTTCTCTCCTTTCTGGATAAAGTGGAAAATGTTTCTGTCGCCATTACTGCTCTTCACTGCCTGGTGACGTCACCCCTGTGTATGTGGCTTGTCGTTAAGGCAACACTCCAATCAAAAGGTTGCCTCCTGACATTGCCACATCACAAGTTTTGCACCGATGCAGTATTTTTTATACCCAACAACAACACTCACAAAAGTTGGCCATTAGGCCGATCCAGTATTTTGTATGGAGGTGGCGCTATTTTTGGAAAGTGATCACCATTTTTCCTTTCAGCTTGTTTCTTGTGGTGCTCATATACGCTCATCTGATTGCTATTGCCATACCGGAACCAGTGATTGTATATGACTAAAATAAGAGATTTAAAGGTTGCTGTTCAATTGTCACCACGTCTGTACTACACAGATACTACCCTGTTCCATGTGTCCTCCCTTATTTAGAGCAATTTATGAGTTTGGTTTTAAGTAGAGATGGCAGAGTTTTGCAAATGCAGTTAGTACAGGATACATGTTTCACAGGTCAATACTTAGTGTAAAAATTGACTAGCATATTACAGATTATCATTCTTCAATAAGTATAAAATGTGCAGAACTGTTTTCTTTATGTTTAGCCATTTCTTTAAATGTGAATGCAAAAATCAAAACATTTAATCTCTGCAATCAGATGCTTTTCTACACAAAACTTTACTAAAGGAAGAAAAGGGATCCAAGTGCCTGACCAAATTGAAATTAGATTTACATTGTTAGTACTAGTTGAACAGTACAGCTACATACGGTATTACTTGTTTCAGAGATGAGCAGGATTTAGCCTAGCTCCCATGCACATGTATTAGTATGCAAGGCACAATCAATGGTCCATCATCATGGTGAACTCATCACAAGAGCTGTCAAATACAGGATACAGTATTTTCCCGTCCTGCAGATGTAATGGGTTCAATGAATGACATCATGCAAATACTCTAGAGAAAACATAACATGTTACTATTACGTTTTTAAACTTGGCATTTATCACCAGTTCTGAGTTCGTCTGACTGACAGATTAATCCTTATGAATCAAAATGTTGGCCTTCACAATTGAACTTGACCCGGTAGGGTTCATGCTTTGAGTTTAGTCCATGTTCAATTTAACAACTTTAACCTCAAATTGGAAGAATAATGATGATGGACATGTTTTAATACTTCACAAAATAATTGATCAATCATTTCATTTTTCAGCCTAAATTTTTACTCTTAAAAACACTATTAACATACTATGAGCTGCAATACAGTAATGCAGTTTTATCAAAGACACTCAAGTCTTCATGTCAAAACCAATAGAAACTGATGTCCTTTTTAAAGCCCTAGGACAGCGAGGCAGGAGTTTTCTGGTAGGAAGGGGTATCGTTACATTAACGCTTATCAATATGAATACGTACTGGTACAGGGAGGATGTCTGCTAAATTTATTGCTGCTTTCTGCCAAATATACTAAACTTAACTAGGGGTTTAGAAGAGCTATAGTTGGTGTGTGGACAAGTATAGGATCATTTATGATTTGACATAAATTGAGTCCATTCCGAGGCATCAATCCAAATGAACAGACTGCATCAAATTTGATTTTCATTATGAGAAGAGTGTGGGTCTGCAGTAACATTGACCCTGAACCTTTAAAAAAAATGTGCAGCAAAGAACTAAGAAGGTAGTTTTGAAGGCCAGCGTGTGTCGGCTCGAACAGCATGAGTTGTCCTTTGCCTGCTCCCTTACAGTGTGAGGGACTTGATTAGCAGTGCAGGCTTAATCACTCAGCAGATGGGAACAGAGTGCAGTGTGACCAAGACAAAAACAAACCCACAGTTGGATTATGGCTCAGCATGTGTGTGTACATGCGCGTCTGTGTCCGGTCAGACTCAGCAACTCTGATTTGATTCAGATTCCTGAGTGTTGTGATACAAGCCCAGCATTTCTTTTTCACCCATTTGCCTTCTCTGTCTGTCTTTCAACACTTGGTACTTGTGACCCCTGTATCCAGCCTGTCCTAATAAGTCATTTAAACAAGCTTTTAATAGTGTTAACCATGAACTGAGCGCCATGTGGCGGGCAGAATGTGTTGCAGGCTCTGTAAAGCATCGTAGATGAAGGAACATAAAGAAGGAAAACCAAAGAGTCTCCAAGACTCTTAGTATTAAAGCCTATTATCTTAAGTGCACATGGATTAGGTTAATGTACTATATTTTTATTTATATATTTTATAATATATAATCCATACATCTGTGAGTTGTATTGCACTGGGATTGAAACAAAGCCAACTGAAATGATGTCTACTTGTGTGTGAGACTGTAAAATGATCCTCGTGATTCTCAGATTTCTTGTTAAATTATTATTTTGCCATGGTTAGCTGTTCGTCACCCTGGGATAAAAGAAAGTAAGTACTGATAGTTTTCTAGTAAAGCATGGCTGCGAAGATTAAAACCCTTAGTTCTGCTCCTGCTCTCCGTTCCCCCTCGTACCTCATTTCTGGAATCTTTTTCACCTAGGCTCTGTCAACACATGAAACTGGCCAGTTGAAAGAAAGGAAAAGCAGTAGTAAAGAGAAAAATGGAGATGGGAGGGGGTGCAGTTGTGAAACTGGCGTCAGACCATCTTTTCAGTGGAATTCTTTGCAGGGGTCAAAGTTCAGGCGCTGCAGTGTGGTGCTGTGATTGGCTGAGGAAAGGTGAAATGAAAACCACAGTAAACTTTTGACCCCAGCGCTAGAACTCTGCAGGAACGCCCAGCCCCAGCTCTGGCGTGGTGGAACAGAGCCCGCTCTCTTCCTGTGTTTACTCCACCAATCCAACAGGGATGGAGGGGGGGGGGGGAGGTAGCACAGAGAGGGAGGAGAGAAAGACACAAGAGCAAGAGGGAGGGAGGGAGGAAGGGAAGAGGGAAAATTGTCAGAGCTGCGCTGCAGTCTGAAAATGAATATCTGTGGCACAGTTGAAACGTGTACACAAACACTGCTTCTGAAAAGCAAAGTTGAAACCAAGCGCAGTCTTTCTTTTATTTTTTTTATCAACATAACGTCATTTACGATATATTGCTAAAAGTAATTACTATGGTTGATATATCTTCACACTGAATTATCTGAGGCTACATGAGATTACTCTTCTCTGTACATCTCTATCAGCTAGTGAAGATGTATGTGTTATCAGAATGGGCAGTATGGCGGCTGATCAAGCTCTGGCGCTCTGGCTCTCCAGATAAAAGGCTGTTTAGCCATTGATTAATGAACTCATTTCCATAATATTAGCCTTGTGTGATCACAGCCGCCCGCATTTTGTTTGCTTGCTGTAGTCTCTCCTCTGGACGATGCAGCGTCCACACTCTTATCACCTCGCTATATGCACTAACATGTCAAGCTTATAGAAAATGAAGGGGTTGTTAGAGATTTAGCTGGTGGGATCGCTGCCCGCGTGCGACCTTGCCTGGTCTTTTCTGTTCTTTGTCCGTATTAATGATGGATAGTTGTAGGAGATGCATGTGACACACACACACACACACACACACACACACACACACACACAGTGGAATCTGCCATCTCTTTGTTTCCACCTTCATTTATTTTCCCTTGTTTTTCTAGACGATGCAGTTTGTGTGAGAAAAATGGGGAGATGCACACACAGCCTGTCTGAGATCTCTCTGTGTTGTGTGCGCTTGGCCGGGGTGGGGGAGGTTTTTTTCTCTCTGAGAAAAAGCCATACATGTGAAGGCAGTTTTTTCCTGCTTTGAACTATCTTCTCCCTCTCACATACATGTATGGGCATCACGTACACTACAAGTTTGAGGAAAAAGACAAATAAGTGTCTTGTGTTTTTAATGCATCAAATGTTCATTATGTACCCTTGTGAATTTCTTTTATGAGAATATTTATATACAATTTACTTCAGCAGTATGTTGTTTTGCAGTCAGTGTAAATAAGTCTCAGATGGGCTAAGATGTTTACTTTATTAGTCTCATTCATTCAGTCATCTGCAGACGTTGTGTGTGACTTAGATTATTAGATTGGAGACTGTTTAAATGTATAGAACATTTTTAGTCTACAAGCTGGATTCCTGACAGACTGAGGGTTTTTGCTGATGCTTTAAAAAAAAAAAAAAAAATTCACAAACTCTAATAAGCTTCTGTGAGGTTGCGTTTCTGCTTTTCCTTACTCCACATCCCTGTCCTCTTCGCTCACACTTGCGTGACTACCATGGCTTTTGAAAGGTGTGCTTTATTTCACTGTGAACTACTCCTTGTGTGACTTTAACCCTAAATCAGTCTAACTTGTTGAGGCTTTTCTATGAAAAATGTATCCAAGTGAGGGAATTTGTTATATTTAAACAATGTTTTATTTGTTTTATTTGTTTTATTTTGTGTCAATTTGCGACTCTACCATGGTTAGAATGGATCGTCACATTAAAAGTATGCAGAGAAATAAAGAGACAAAAGCATCCTGTTCTACCACCAGACACAGACTAACGCAGAGACATAGCCTGTGTATTCGGTCTGTTTTTTTAAGCCTCGCTGGAATTTCACAGCTGCATCAGCACCTTAATGGAGGCTTTCTCTGAACAATTTACAGCTTCGCTTTTTTCAAAATCCACACTTGTACACACATGTTTGACATATGTCCTCTTCATCCCCATCCCGAATCTCATTGTGTGGTGGCACTCTCCATCTTGCCATTAAGTCCTTCTGGCTCCAGTTTATTCCCACTACCCCATATTTCATTAAAATCATGTGTAATGTCAGGAAAACGGCTAATAAGCAATGTTCACCAACAAGGGGGCATTTGACTATGCAAAAAATGGTTGCTTCGGGAAATTATACTCCCTCAAAATTAAGTGGGAATCCCCAAAATGTCAAGATGATAGATGACTGCTTAACAAAGTGAATTATGGTTCTAAATTATACGGAGCAAAAACAATAATGTTGTCTATTGTTCCCTTGTTGTTCTGCCATCTAGCCAGGGTTAAAGAGTTTATGGTTCCAGCATGGAGTTCACAGCGCTGACGGTTAGTTTTCAGATGATTTGTCTGATTTTTATCGTCTTTTCATCCACAATACAAAAATAACTATCTACATAAAAAAAAGAAGCATGGAGTAGAAAAGTGCAAAGAGGGCAATTTCAAATTTTTATTAAGTCAGACCTTTTTAAATTGTATGTGTTTTCATCCACTCAAACGAATGGAAGTTTGTTATGGCAGCAGCTCCTTTCATTGGCTGTAATGGCCATTTTGATTTTAACATATGTTAAGTACTTGTTCTTTTTTACTTGCTGAGGGCCAAAAGAGCACAGTATCTGTCACATTTCTCACAATTAGGGAGTTCGCTGAAGTGAACTGACAATTTGCTAATGACCCTGTGCTAAACTCCTCCCCTGAACATTGATTGTCCAATCATTAGGGATGGGCATTTCAAGCAAAGATACATTCGATATTCGCTGGGAACTATTCGACCATTATTCGAAGACACCATAAATCCATTGTGGAAAGGTTGTGATTTATTTTGATTAATATAGGTAGGATTGACTTTGTGGTGGCATCAGTTTTTTTTTATTTCTATGGAGTGGTCTGCTGGGGCAGCAGCATCTCACCTGCTGACAGGAAGAGACTGAACAGACTGGTGAAGAAGGCCAGCTCTGTACTGGGGAGCCCTCTGAACACTGTGGAGGTGGTGGGAGACAACATGTCCCCCCCCCCCCTCCAGGACACTTTGTCCGCACTGTGCAGAGCCTTCAGCGACAGGCTGCTTCACCTGCGGTGTCTCGCAGAGAGATACCGCAGGGCCTTTCTCCCTGCAGCAGTCAGACTGTACGATCACCACGGCCCCTCGTAGACCACCACACCAACAACACACTATTCCACCACTGTGTGCAATTATCACTGTCATGTGCAAGATTCACTTTTACAACTTTTAATCAACCACTTTGTACTTATACTCTATTTAATTATTATGTACTCGCCACTTTACTTCATATGTTCTTTTGCTATAACAAGGTACATTTCCCCGTTGTGGGACTAATAAAGGATTTCTGATTCTAATTAAACTACTAATTGTTTGTGCCATATTTTATTTTGTGCAAAGTTACAGCAGGTGGGTTGAAAAAGACAACGCATTCCTCAGCCTGTTATAGATCAACCATCCAATAATGTGGACAGAGAGCTTAACTGTAGCTCACAACAGTAGTGCCCATTACCATTAGGTTTGCCAAAAAGGTTTGCAATCACACCCATAGAAAGTGTGCAGAACTGATGAATTTTAAATTACATCAATTTGTAAATACTCAGAGAATTCCATCAAAACTCGAGGTGAAGGCTCGACATTTGTATTCAGAAAAACATGGCTTCAAAATGACCCAGGATTTGATCTTGAACGAAAACATTGAGTCTGGGGTTTGTGTGAGCTCCAGTTGCACTCAACGCAGTTGCTTGTTGTATGCTCAGCAGGTGGCGGAGAAGGTCTTTTGAAGACAAACAGGAAGGCATTCTCTCCTCTCGTTTCTTTTTTGCTCTTGATGTCCCAAACTCAAGTGGACACCTTTTTGTTACTTTATTACCCTGTCTGTGTGTTTATGAGTGCGAGTGCATTGAAGTAGTGTTGCTCTTGTCTGCCATGATTTTGAAAAGAAAATAAATCATTTTTATTTAGTTTTTTGTGCCTTCAGTGTTTGGGTGCAAACTCAAAACACCACCACCCACCCCCTCTCTCAAACACAGTTATAGTAGAGACAGTTTGGGCACATTTGGGTGTATTTTGAGGGTCTGTAATAGTGTGTCTGTGTGCACCACTTTGTCTAATCTTTGTTTTGGGTGGGCCTTTGTTTATTGTGTGGCCTGCCACTCATTGTCTCAGGGAGCTCAAATTGCAGGTTTTTATTTCAGTCTTGACAGGAATGACCTCCTCACTATTCTGGTCCTGACTGACTGACACTGCTGCCATTCTGGCCTTCAGCCAAACAAAAGTTATTATTCAAAAATAATGTCCTTTTTATAATCGGAACTGAAGTGTTTTGATACTACAGAGTGCAGAAAATCAGCATCATATCTGTAAGAGAGTAGACTTTTTGTTTTAGAGATCCACATTATCTCTCTTGCTTATTTATACCTGGTAAGTACACAGGAAAAACAACAATGACCAATGAGCCTCATATAGTCTCTTTAAACACGTTCACATGTTCAACACATTACATTTCATGAGGACAATGGCAACGGTCGAAGCTTTGAAGCGTTCGGTCCTATCCATAATCAAAGAATTGCAAGTACATAATGCTTTCAATATCTTATCTTCAGAACAGTCGAGCACACACTACAAAACATAAGCAATATTTAAATGTCAATTAAGAGTATTTGTTAGTTGTATGAGGAAAAAGGTAGTGCCTGCACAGTACTCTCTGCCAGGACTCTAGCCTTGCTCTTACGCGATGCGTGTTCTTCAACTTATTTGTTAGTTATAAACAATTGTTTATTCATTACATTAGCCGTTTAATTTACTGGACATAATTGGATGATCTATTGCAACACTTACTTAATCTAAAGTATACTTGTCTACTGTGAATCCTTCTGAGCAGCAGGTGTCCCTCATTTCCACTTTTCAGGAGCAATGTCTGGAAAGGCTCATCAATCCTCATTTGCCCATCATTACTCCGCACACTCGACACTAAGACTGTCCGAAATCATTCCCTCATTCACTACTCTCTATATGACACACTTAATAGTTTGCTCTATAGCAGTTCATTGAGAATTCAGGCACTTAGTAATCCTTCTTGCATCCTCACTGATGGGCACAACTGGACTTTATCATTTCTGACACTCATTATCGAATGTGTACAGTAAACCCCAATGGTAGGCGGTGTATATATACTGTACTATATAATAACTACGCAGGGATTTTAGACAGCCCGAAAAATACCTGCTTGCCTTGCAGGTAAAACCAACAACAACCCATGACTTCATTCTTACCCTTACAATTACTCTACTCAACAGCAGTCAGCATTGGGCATATGCTACTTTCTGTTTTGCACCATTTTGTTGTGGCTTTAATATTGTGTTCCTTTGCACTTTGTTTTGTTTTTATTGTTACTGCATTGAAATTGAGAACCTTACATTTTGAATAAAGTCTTCAAAGCAGATATTTTTTGTTGAATCAGTATATAACGTACTACTACTCTACAAACTATACAAGTAGTAAACGAGTAGTTTAGTTTAGGAACCGTTGCAATGTCCAATATCTATTGCCACCAGAATCTACATTTTTCTAATGGATACCCAGCACTGTTTGTCAGTCTCCTCTCTTCTCCCCTCCCCCTCCCTGTTCTCCTGCCTCCTCCCCCTCTTTATTCTACTCAATCTGCCTTGACTCCTCCTCCTGCTGCGGACCATGTTCATACCAGCCTTTATCTCCTGGTTTGAATTACATTTCCCTTCCAGAAGTTACAGATGTGTGGTGTGCTTTAAAACGTCGTTAATAAGAAAAAGTATAGAAAACACTGGGATCAACACAGTTTAACTATAATAGTGTACATGAATGAGGATAAAACGAAAATGTTTAGTTTCTGTGAATTGGTTATTTGTTGTGTTGTCCGTAAGAGGCGATTCAGAATTATTAAACTGTGTTTGGACAGTTGACAGACGGGAAACGCTTTTCTCTCTTTCTCTGTGTTAAATTATTCAGCTGCAGCATTAGCTCAGTGGCAGCCTGGCGTTTAGGACTGATATGATCAGTGGTCTGTGATGGAGACACACACACACATACACACACACACACACGCACACACACACACACACACACACACACACACACACACACACACACACACACACACACACACACATACACACCACAACTGTTGGCAGAGTAGGTTGTGGCTATGTGTGATTGTGAGTTAGACTTAAGACTACAGGATACATGATAGGATTTGTTTTTCTTTTCAAGAGTTTTAAACATTTCTCAAATCCAATTTCTTTTTTTAATGTTTTAAATCTGTAATTATTGTTTTTAGCTTGTCCTTAGAGAACACCAGTTGTGAAAAGTAATTTTTCAGTCAATTTTAAGGCATACATTATTGTAGCTGCATTATGAAGAATTTGCATTTTGGAGCAGTGTGATTTATTATTATTATATTTCATCAGGAAAGGACATCTGAAAGGCTCATCTGTGGCCGCAGGATAATGGTGCTAAAGGGAACTGGTTTTGGAATCAGTTTGCACCCAAACACTGAAGGCCAGTTTTTGACCCATGACGGGTCCCTTGAAATCAAAATTTGTCTAGAAAGATCTAAACAAACAAAGTTATTTTCAAGTGTGATATATTACCAGGTATTATGAAATGGAAGAACTTCACACAGATGTTAGTGGCCAGCTCAAAAGAGATTTCTTTATGTTGTTTGATGAAAGATTATCCAATTGCTCTGATGAGAAAACACAAAGGTCCAGAGGTTACTGTGATTATAAGTAGGATTGCAAAGTGCTAAAGGTTATGAAAGCTTTGACAGAATGTGTAGTGTCTGTAAAATGTTTCTCAAAGTTGTATAAGGAAAAGAAAAATGGTAGAAAAGGAAGGTGACATAGCTTCCTGGTTACTGTAAATACTGACTTGGCAACAAATAAAACATCAGTCATGTGTAGAACCAGGAAAGCTCTTTGACCAATCAGAGTTTAAATAGTTAGTTAATTAGTGTTGGCCACCATCTGATAATTGTGCAGGACCTTTCTGGCCTTGTTGAGGTTATTTCCACACGGTCTTGTTCTCTTAAGGCTGAGTTAACTAAGCTTTGAAAAGCCTCTGGTGGCCAGCAGCAAATATCATACATGGTGTGTGTGAGTAGGAACCAGGACGACAGGGGTCCAGTCTGATAAACAGAATATGTAAATAGGGTGGATGACATGGTGGCCACATTTCCAGGAAAGGGAAGTGATGACGCAGTGGAACGGGCTGAGGGGAGGACGCAAACAGGATGCTATCTGCTGTGGCTTCCTGTGCAATTTTAGAAATCATTTTTTCCCCATGAATTTCTGTGAACTTAAAATGTATAGAGCTTGTGCTATTTTCATAGCGAGCAGTGCCATTATGGAGTCGTATTGAGACCTCCAGACATTCAGGGTTTATGATTTTTTGATTTTCTCTTTGTTTTCAGGAGATGTTGAGACATTGAAGCAACACTCGACCCTGAATGGAGCTTGACTGGGGCTTGTACTGGTCAAGGTGAGCATATTGTATAATGTAGAAAAGCACACACACCCCAGGTGGACAATCGATTAAAGATTCAGACCATCTTTATTTTTAACTGAGATGTTGTATTTCTCACGTTGGCAGCTGCTGTTTGTTTGCCTGATGGTTTGTGCAACATTTCTCATCTTGTCCCTGAGCAAGTTTGACATTGTCAAATGAAGCTGATTCAGGTCAGTGCTGTGTAGCCAGGCCTGTTGAGACTCATCTGTGGTTTTGGTTGGCAGCTGCTCACAATCTCTCACTGTGGTGCTGTGTACGTGGATTGTCAGATATTTATGTTTCAGTCATGTCAGACTCTTTTCTTTCGTGCAGTTTAACCCTTTGATGCACAACATGGGTCCAAATAGACCCAAGTGAGTTTTAATTGTAAATATCTTTGTAATAAATGACTTTAATCATTCAGAATTCCATGAATTCCTCAATTAACTTGTTTTTGATAATCACAAATTCTTATTTTCATTTCATCTTACTTTTTGAATAAAAATCACTTTTGTATCACTACCCTTCTAATGCGCAACATGGGTCCAAACGGACCCGTATTGGTTTCCTATGTGACTTCATGCATGGCTGAGTGTTTCTTTGCTATATTTTTGGAAATCAATTTATTTAATCATTTAATATTCCATGTATTCATTAAATATCTTGTTTTTGATGACCGCAAATCATTATTTTCATTTTTTCTTTCTTAATGTATGAACTAAAATAGTTTTTGTATCACTACATCAGGTTTACACACATGGGTCTAAAATGACCCGTGTGTGTAAAGTGTGATAACAATGAAAAAAAGACATACTATAATAATAATGTTGTTAAGAATAATTATTATAGCAGTGATTTGGACCAAACAACACATTTAATATTTGAAATCTTTATTTGTCACTTTGTCACACTCACACATAACATACATCATCATACAGCCGATAATACCGTGAGATATTGAACTGTAAGTGTGTCTGTAGTGTAACTGTACTGAACTGTAAGTGTATCTGTAGTGTAACTGTACTGAACTGTGGTGAATGTATACAAGGAATGAAGAAAATAAAAGAAAACTGATTCAATAAAAACATATGGGAACAGTGCACACTGCCATCTCAGTGCATACATGCCTCTCAGATGACAGTCACATGTTTGTGCTCCTTGCACACTGTTGCACCTTTTGGGTCTTTGTCAGCTGTGTAGATCTTCCTCTTCACTTGTTCCTCCTGTCAGGTGTCCTCCTGTAGCTGGGTGGAGGCTGTGTTTGTTATATTTAGCCCACATCTTTCCTTTGCCCCTGTAATGTGCTTTTGGAGGTGGGGCGTGCCCTCCATGCGCACACATGCCTTACAAATGACACAATGGACAACTTCTTCAGCAGTATCCCTCTGGCTGAGAAGCTCCTGGAGAAGAACCTGATCATTGTGGTGACTCTTCGCCAGAACAAGCCAGACATACCACCTGTCATTATCATTACATTATTATTATTATTATTACTATTATTACTATTATTACTACAGGTCATTTAGCAGACGCTCTTATCCAGAGCGACTTACAGTGAACTAACTACCCGGATTACATGGGTGGTGTGACCAATGCACGGCGGCTATTCATCAAGGAGCTGGGCAAAAAGCTTATCATGCCACACATGAAGAGGTGCATGGAGGACACGCCCCACCTCCAAAAGCACATTACAGGGGCAAAGGAATGAGCCACCCAGCTACAGGAGGACACCTGACAGGAGGGCCAAGTGAAGAGGAAGATCTGCACAGCTGCTAAAGACTCAAAAGGTGCAACAGCCCCGTGTGCAAACATGTGACTGTCATCTGTGAGGCATGTCTGCACTGAGATGGCAGTTTGTGCTCTACCCATATGTTTTTATTGAATCAGTTTTCTTTTATTTTCTTCATCCATGTTACACATTCCCCACAGATACACTACAGACACACTAACAGTTCACTACAGACACACTAACAGTTCACTACAGACACACTAACAGTTCACTACAGACACACTAACAGTACACTACAGACACACTAACAGTTCACTACAGACACACTAACAGTTCACTACAGACACACTAACAGTTCACTACAGACACACTAACAGTTCACTACAGTTACACTACAGACACACTAACGGTTCACTACAGATACACTACAGACACACTAACGGTTCACTACAGTTACACTACAGACACACTAACAGTTCACTACAGTTACACTACAGACACACTAACAGTTCACTACAAGTTACACTACAGACACACTAACAGTTCACTACAGTTACACTACAGACACACTAACAGTTCACTACAGTACACACTACAGTTACACCTACAGTTCACTACAGACACACTAACAGTTCACTACAGTTACACTACAGACACACTAACAGTTCACTACAGTTACACACTAACAGTTCACTACAGTTACACTACAGACACACTTACAGTTCACTACAGATACACTACAGACACACTACAGTTCACTACAGATACACTACAGACACACTAACAGTTCACTACAGTTACACTACAGACACACTAACAGTTCACTACAGTTACACTACAGACACACTAACAGTTCACTACAGTACACTACAGACACACTAACAGTTCACTACAGTTACACTACAGACACACTAACAGTTCACTACAGTTACACTACAGACACACTACAGTTCACTACAGTTACACTACAGACACACTAACGTTCACTACAGTTACACTACAGACACACTAACAGTTCACTACAGTTACACTACAGACACACTAACAGTTCACTACAGTTACACTACAGACACACTACAGTTCACTACAGTTACACTACAGACAACCACACAGACACACTAACAGTTACACTACAGACACACTAACAGTTACACTACAGATACACTACAGACACACTAACAGTTACACTACAGACACACTAACAGTTACACTACAGACACACTAACAGTTACACTAACAGTTACACTACAGATACACTACCGACACACTAACAGTTACACTAACAGTTACACTACAGATACACTACCGACACACTAACAGTTACACTACCGACACACTAACAGTTACACTACAGACACACTAACAGTTACACTACAGACACACTAACAGTTACACTACAGACACACTAACAGTTACACTACAGACACACTAACAGTTACACTAACAGTTACACTACAGATACACTACAGACACACTAACAGTTACACTACAGACACACTAACAGTTACACTAACAGTTACACTACAGATACACTACAGACACACTAACAGTTACACTACAGACACACTAACAGTTACACTAACAGTTACACTACAGATACACTACAGACACACTAACAGTTACACTACAGACACACTAACAGTTACACTAACAGTTACACTACAGACACACTAACAGTTACACTACAGACACACTAACAGTTACACTAACAGTTACACTACAGATACACTACAGACACACTAACAGTTACACTACAGACACACTAACAGTTACACTAACAGTTACACTACAGACACACTAACAGTTACACTAACAGTTACACTACAGACACACTAACAGTTACACTACAGACACACTAACAGTTCACTATCTCACGGTGTTATCGGCTGTATGATGATGTATGTTATGTGTGAGTGTGACAAAGTGACAAATAAAGATTTCAAATATTAAATGTGTTGTTTGGTCCAAATCACTGCTATAATAATTATTCTTAACAACATTATTATTATAGTATGTCTTTTTTTCATTGTTATCACACTTTACACACACGGGTCATTTTAGACTCGTGTGAGAAAAAATGAAAATAATGATTTGTGGTCATCAAATACAAGATATTTAATGAATACTTGGAATATTAAATGATTAAATAAATTGATTTCCAAAATTATAGCAAAGAAACACTGAGCCATGCATGAAGTCACATAGGAAACCAATACGGGTCCGTTTGGACCCATGTTGCGCATTAGAAGGGGTTTGCATTGTGTGTCAAAGGGTTAAATGTCTTTGCAAACATAGTTGATTTGGTGAAGTTGTATGTAGCAAAAAGACTGAGAAACT
Source organism: Cottoperca gobio (assembly GCF_900634415.1). NCBI lineage: Eukaryota > Metazoa > Chordata > Actinopteri > Perciformes > Bovichtidae > Cottoperca > Cottoperca gobio. Next base: position 7,120,243 of record NC_041359.1, on the reverse strand, counting down.
CCAAAGTTTTCAACATTGTTTCTCCATGACCAGAATAGAAACTGCTACGCCGCTATGCATTCCCTGTTCTCAGAAAGGTCCCCAGCTCTGCTGTTTGTCCGTTTCAGGATGTGAGGCTGACTGAGGGCTGATGTCATCTTTCTCCTCTACTGCAGAGGTGAGCCTTAGGACGGAAACCAGGAAGGAAGGAAGGAAAGAGAGAAGGGACGGCAGTGGGAGTCACAGCCGGAGCAGGACAGGCAGATTTAGAGAGAGGTGGTGAAATGTAGACGGACAAAAAGCATGCGCTGCAGATTTATGGCGCAGAGTGCTTGTCTGAGACTTGGTGCTCCTCTAGTAGTAGTAGTAGTAGTAGTAGTAGTAGTAGTAGTAGTAGTAGTAGTAGTGGTGGGTGACTAGGCTGCGTGTCCTAGCCTGCAGTTTGCGGAGCAGGAGTTGCATAATAGTTCCCATTCGTTCTATACTTTTCCACTCTGGAATGAGCTCACTCTGTGTTTAAGACTGTTTGTGTGCATGCGGACGCAGAGTCGAGGATAGAGTATTAGAACAATCTGGTTGTGCAGCCGCACGCCACAGCTTTGTGTGTGTTTCTGGGTGGGAATCGGAAAGAGCAGTGACCTTAGATGCTAGCTACAGAGGTTTCATCTAACGTGAACTTTGAGGGGGTCAGGCACAGGGCAATGCCAGAGCAAGAAAACAAGGGCAGGGTCCACAGCCCTGTACTGCTACACCCAGGGAGGGAGGGAGGGAAAGAAGGGAGGGGTTGTCTCAGGATGGTATGGGAGGAAACGGCAGTTAAAACTTATTGGAAGAAAGAGCGGATGTAGGCTAGCATGGAGAATGCAGAGTGAAGAGAATGCGGAAGAGGGATACTAGTCCCTGAAATGCTCTGTTGAGCCTCGCCTAGATTGTTTCTGGGTTCCACAAGCCTAAGCACTGTGTATTTTCCCCCTGTGCAGTCCCAGGCAGATAGACAAAGAGGCAGGCTTGTGAATATGTGCTTTAGGCTGGGACAGTAGCCCTAACCCTAAGAGCACTCAACTCTCTTACAGACTGTGCCGCGACATGCCTGAACATGCAAGTATACTAGAAACAGTTTGTGTGTTCGTGTGTTGCCGCTGCTAGCAGAGTGGTACCATTCTAGCGGGCAGGCTGGCTGAACGCAGGATGACCCATTTCCCCCGAGGCTCCAAATCACTACATCATCATCAGTCGCTCCTCGCAGTGGAACAGATGAGATTTCACTCCCATCAAGCACTAAGCAGGAACCAAGACTGCTTTACTAACTGGATAGTCTACCCTCATACATCTGTAGGAATCTACAATCTACTCTTCCCTTGGAAGTCACATAATTTATAACCTCAATAGCTTGGGAATCAACCCCCACCCCATAACTTAACACGAAGCTCTCAAGGTTTGCCTGAGTTTGGCGTAATATCTGTGTGAACTTTGCAAAGAAATGACAGCTGAGGACACTTTCCAATCCACACTTATCCTTTGATTAGTTTGTAGCACACACACACACACACACACACACACACACACACACACACACACACACACACACACACACACACACACACATACAAGCATATAAAACCACACTAATGTGTTCATTTCCTTCTGATCATGTTGCATATGTGAATGCATGTATATATGATGTGCAGTTTTCTGCTTTCAGGAGCTGATATGTGCTGAAAATGAGTGGTGTAGGAGACAACTCGTTGGAGCCACTGTGCTCTGACCGCAAACGTAAACTGTCCACCTGTGACACGCCAGGCTTAGGGTGAGTGCTGTAACTTCTGTTATGTGTCCATCACTCATCAATCCACTTTGTCTGCTGCTGTTTTTGGTGTGAATGTCAGCAATTGCACGAGGTCGCTTGCTCCCCATTGGCCCCCTGTCCGTAACCCCCCCCCCCCCCAACCCCCCCGGTTCAAACGTATATCTGCTGCCATCAAAATATCTAATGCATCTGAGCCAAGGCCATATGGCCATAGGTTGTCATGGCAATGTGTCTAATCCCGTTGGCGCCCTGGCAGGTGTGACAAGCGTCGGAGGGAACAGGAGAGCAAGTACATCGAGGAGCTGGCGGAGCTCATCTCTGCCAATCTCTCCAACATTGACAGCTTCAACGTCAAGCCTGACAAATGTGCAATCCTCAAAGAGACCGTGAGACAGATCAGACAAATAAAAGAACAAGGTACCACCACCATGCACTCATACACTCCTGTTTATAAACAAAGCCACAAAGTATTATTGTTATTATTATACTAATTATTATTATACTTGTTGTTATTAGACTTATTATTGTGTTTATTTTACATGTATTTGTATTATTGTTGTTAATATTGTGTTTATTAAACAAGATTTTCTATTATTATTATTATTATTATATTCTTTATAATGTATTTATTTGTCTTTTTTCTGTATTTGTTATGAGGAGTAAACAGTGAATTCAGTTAGACTTCTTGTCAAGCACCCTGCTGCAGGACAGATGATGCCAGTGATGAAGTGGTGTGTTTGGTTCATGGCCAGGCTGCTTCAGACTGACAGCCAGTTTGGTGGTTTGTATTGCTGGGGGTAAACGAACACCAGTAATTGAGACCAGTCCTTGGTGGTCGTGGCTCAAGGCTGTCAGTGACAGTGTGTATCTGTTAGTGTCAAACCGTGCTTCTCCCTGGGAGACGAATGACAGTGGTGGTGACTCAGAAATCAGACCTTATAGAGTCGCTCCTGTCCTTAGGCAAATCTTGATTTTACATTTGATTGGTTGTGCAAAGGAGGATATTTTCTTCAACCTGTTTTACCTTGGTTGAGATTATATCTGTGAGGTTAAGTGGGTACGGAAGGGAGAGGGCAATCATGTTGGAATCTACCCAGAGGGTCACAGCTAGCTACTGCTGGCCCTGGTGTTTTGCAGCCAGGTTGCCATAGTTACAGGATGGGAATGATGGAGTGCCTGTTTTTCTTCTTCTCTTTTCTGTCTGTTGTCCATTTACACATCTTTTACTCCCCCTGTTTACACATCTTTGCAATCAGTTTATCCAGTGTCTGTTTTTTCACGTTAGTCGCTGCTTTCTCAGCTCTGTTTGCTCATACAGCGTGTTTGGTTAGAAATTGAATTCAATCCAGAGTCATTATTTGTCGTTTTGCTCAGCGTCCGTGCCACAGATGGCCCTGCTATATAGAATGGTATCTAATAAAGCCTCAGACACATGCTGATTTTAAAAATAGAAAGGCATGCTAATCATTCATCTGTGACTCATGCTGCCACCTGCTGGCCTGAAAAGTATTTCATTGCATTAAGAAAGCAGCTTCCGCAGCTAACTGGACATCATAGACTGTACAGTTCGATCAGGGAAAATATCATAACATCTATTATACTGTGGCCTAAAGAACATGCAGGCTATGTGCACTTCTCAAAATGAAGGTCACTAGCACCAAGTCTTTCCTTCTGAACGACTGTTCTAGTAAATAAAAATGACACTTCTCTTTTCATCAGTAGTGTGATGTGCTTATTCTGTCCTCAGGGAAGAGCTCTTGCAGTGATGACGATGTCCAGAAGGCGGATGTGTCTTCCACTGGTCAAGGGGTCATTGACAAGGACCATCTGGGACCGCTGCTCCTACAGGTCAGCTCGGGGACAATCACTGGGGGGCAAAAGAACAACAATAATGAGCTGCCTTTCCATATGCTGGACCAGTGCTTTGCTGTCATTGCTCATTTTAAAGTTGATAGAAGTGACTCAGTTGGTTTATAGAGGGGCAACAATAGTAAGCAAATAAAGTGTGTGTGTGTGTGTATATGTTGTTGTTGTTGTTGTTGTTGTTGTTATTTTCATTGATAAGTCTTCCTCCATTTAACGCCCTGTGTTTCTTAGGCCTTGGACGGCTTTCTGTTTGTGGTTAACCGAGAGGGCAGCATCGTATTTGTGTCTGACAACGTGACGCAGTACCTGCAGTACAAGCAGGAAGAGCTAATCAACACCAGCGTGTACAACATCATCCATGACGAGGACAGAGAGGAGTTTCACAAGAACCTACCTAAGTCTAATGGTGAGACACGGGTTCCTCACACACGTGTATAAAAGATTGAACGTCTGAATGCTCCGGGACACACACAGTCATGGTCGTCTGTTCACCCGTTGCCTGTTTCCCTTCATAGCACCAAATGGGGCATCATGGGGTGGAGAGGCACCCAGGCAGAAGAGCCACACCTTCAACTGTCGTATGCTGGTGAACTTTGTTCATGGTCAGAGTCATGGGATGTCAGAAGAGAGGCCTGGGGGCCAACGCTATGAGACCATGCAGTGCTTTGCCCTCACTCAGCCCCGGGCCATGATGGAGGAGGGAGAAGGTAAGTCATTGATAAAAGCATTGAATACAGTATATATATTTTTAATTTTTAGATGAAAACAATGTGAAAATACAAGTTACACATGTGGCAACAGTTAACATTTCTATTTATTCATGAGGAAGATTTAACTAGCAGCTACGATGTAGGACTTTCCTGGCTTACACATAGTATGCACTGTATTTACTTGTCAATGTGTGCTAAAAGGTTGTCTTCCATAGTACTAACTTAACATTGCGTTTTCCTTTTTCTCAGATTTGCAGTCATGTATGATCTGTGTGGCACGACGCATCATCGCAGTAGAGCGGACGGAGAGGTTTAGCACGCGGCATGAACTGTCTGGTAAGTTTCCTCTGTGTTATATCTAATAGATGCAAGTACTTTTCCCAAGTTAATTCATTTTGTATACATGTGACATGACCCGTTGAAAATGTTTTGGTTAGGCACAACCACTTACAAAGGCCTTAGTCAAACTTAGTTAGGTTATAGATGCCATGTTTGATGGCATTTGGTGGTGCGGAGTACTTTAAAAAAATAAATAAACATTAATTCCCCACTTATGCTCATAACTTGTATTGTTATGACAATGTCACCTTTCAAGCCAAATCATTCTTGTTATTTAGAAATGTACACCGTAGATGCTTAATACACTGATGCATATACTCTACATCTAAAGTTCACCACTCGCCATAATCCTTTGTGTAATCCGGTGCATTTTATATTGCAGGTAAACTGATTGAAATTGAGCAGCAAACGTCTCTTAGCACCACTATGCGTCCGGGCTGGGAGGACCTGGTGAGGCGCTGCATGCAGATGTTTCTCAATCGAAGTGAGGGACAACCGTGGTCCTACAAACGGCACTATCAAGATGGTATGTAGTTCTGATCTAGTGCTACATTAGCAGGTGTATGCAATAGCAACTTTATTTCTGCACTTATTTTGCATGTGAATGGATTACCTAGAATGATAACATCGTCACAGACATTGGCAAAGGCATGAGCCATAATTATAGGCGCCAGGAGGGCAGGTTTGAGCATTAGCAAAAGTATGCTAGGTACCTTAACACAATTATTGTAATTAAAACATTTGTTATGTGGGACACAGCCCTTGCTAGATGAATAGGATGCTCAAACCATTAATGAATCATCTCTCGTACAACAGGAAATATTATATGATTTGTAAGACACAATGAGTAACACTCTTGACTTGTCATATTTGCCGAACTATCACAGCTGTAAGTTAGTTCATTCAGTTAGCTTCACATCAAAAGCTTTCAGACAGTGACCTCTGGAATCATTTCAATTGCACAGCAGCTACATGGCAGTTTCATTTGTTACCGGTATTAGCATCTGAAGGTTGAGCAACACCTTTTTACCAGGCTATCCTTTGTGTTGTGACCGCATCGCAGGCTATGACTTTTCCCCCAACTCGCAGAACGGCAAGAATATATCAACCCTTCAACAACCTGGCACAGCTGTTTATTAGCGTTTTCTTTTTTATGTTTGTGTGCGCATGCTTTGTCCCTATTTTTGGGTGGTTTCAATTCTCCTTTTCTCTGCTCTAGCTTTCCATAATGGCCATGCAGAGACTCCACTCTACCGCTTCTCGCTCGCTGATGGCACCCCAGTCACAGCTCAGACCAGGAGTGACCTCTGCAGGAATCCCAATACCAATGAGCCACACTCTTTCCTGTCCACACACTTGCTACAAAGGTGAATATGCTCTAAATCAGTGGTACTCAACCTTGTCCTAATCAGGAGCCACATTGACGAAAAAATATTTTTGCAAGAGCCACAATCCAAAAACGCTCCTTTCCTCCCTGAAACCATGATGCATTTGAGAATATGGATAATAGTAATATGTTACTAAGGAATTAAAAGCATAATGTACAGTGCAATAACTGATTTATTATTTTCACTGCAACCACAAAACACACATTGCTGATCATCACTGCCCATAACAACAGATAACAGACAGCATGTTTACTGATAATCACAGTCCATAACAACAGATAACAGACAGTGTGTTTACTGATCATCACTGTCCATAACAACAGATAACAGACAGTGTGTTTACTGATCATCACTGCCCATAACAACAGATAACAGACAGCATGTTTACTGATAATCACAGTCCATAACAACAGATAACAGACAGCATGTTTACTGATCATCACTGCCCATAACAACAGATAACAGACAGCATGTTTACTGATCATCACAGTCCATATAACAGCAGATTATAGACAGCAGAAGAAGAGTCAGAAGAGTAATGTTGTACTTACTTCACACTCAATGTGATTTCTGACAGGGTTAGGGTTAGTTAGTTTGAAGTCGGGCTCTGCGCTGGAAACGGCGATCCGAAGGGCCTCTGTTGTGTGCTGCAGACTAAATCTGTTTCGGTTGCGACATTTTATTTTTGAGAGCGCAGAGAATGCTGCTTCACACCGGTATGTGGACGGAAACATTGAGATGATGCGTCTTGCCAGTCTGGAGATATTTGGTAGATGCCCCACCAGTTTCCAAAAGTCCACGACATCTGTAATCCGAAACTGACGCTGAAGTTCATCTGAGCTCTCTAACTCCACGAACTCCATTTGAAGCTGCACAAGTCCGAGCTGGTCGCTTATTTGCTTCATTTCATTGACCTCAATCAGGAATGGGTTTTTCACAAGTAGAAAAATATTGCTATGGTCCTTGAAGTCGTGGAATCTTGATGTGTAGTTTTGCTTGAGCTCAGTTAGCACGTCACAGAATTGTGATTGACAGGGCAGGAGAGCGTCTGCATGCATCGCCATCACTTTCTGCACGGTGGGGAAGAAACGGTAATCAGAACCACGGACACTTTGTTCGAGTACATCCAGTTTATCAGAAAATACTCTGACAGCCGTGTAGAGCTCATACACGGTCTTGTTTCTTCCCTGCATCTTGAGATTAAGTTCGTTCAAGTGCTGCGTAATGTCACACAGGAACGCAACAGACAGCACACACTCTTTATCATCCAAAAAGGAAAATCGGGAAGTCTCCCCTTGGCCGACAATGAAGGATTTCAGGGGTTCAAGCAGGTCCATGAAATGTGCAAGCATACGTCCTTTAGACAGCCATCTGATCTCGGTGTGTAACACCAAATCTCCATAGTGAGTGTCAAACTCCTCGCACAGCAGTTTAAAATTTAAGTGGTTTCTTGCACGGGCCCTGATATAATTAACCACTTCGATTACATTTGCCATCACTTCATTCAGACATTTGAACTTAGCAAACAAGGCTTGTTGATGCACAATACAATGGTATGAGAAAATACCCTCAGCAGCAACCCCGCCGTTTTTCAGCGTTTCTTTCAGCAAAGCCACGGCTCCGTTCCTCTTACCAAGCATCGCCGGTGCGCCATCTGTTGTGAATGCTGTGATTTTTTCTGGTCCAATGTTAAACTTTTCTAATGTTTCCAGCACAGCGTTTTTTATTTCAATGCTTGTTGTTCCATTTTCCAGTGAAACCATGTCAAGCAGTTCTTCTGTAATGTCAAACTTACTGTTGATCGCTCGGATAAAGATGAGTAATTGTGGCGTGTCATTGATATCCAAGCTTTCGTCCATTGCAAGGCTGACAAACTCAGCGGATGACAGTTTGTCCTTAAGAGTATGTGCAATGTTCTCTGAAATGTCTGATGCCCTCCTAGCTACAGTAGAATCCGACAGTTGAATTTTTTTTGCCTCTCGTTCCAGGTCTTTTTTCTCAGGAAACAACGTTGAACAAGCCAGCAGTATGCAATCCTTCACCATTTCTCCATCAGTATATGGCTTTATCTTTTTCATCAGTTCATGTGTGATTTTGTAGGAGGCCTCTGTCGCTCTTTCACTCGTATTAGTGTGGAATAAGTTTTTTTGAGCAGTTCGGTTCTGTTTGAGTCTCACCAGCTTTTCCGCCCTCAGCTCTCCACCTTTCGGAAAGTCGGTACTGAACTTCGGGTGTTTTGTGTCTTGATGGCGCTGCAAATTGGACCTTTTAAATTGAGAAATGACGTCACAAAGCAGGCAGATGCATTTTCCCGAACCGGTGGAGACGAAGAAAAACTTGAGTTCCCAGTCCTCTTTAAATGTTCGATATTCCTCTTCATATTTTCGTTTCCTATATTCCTTTGCCATTTTTGCGTAGTGCTGTAAGCTAGTTTTCCCAGTGTGACGGAGCAATTATCTCGCGCAACTGCAATCAGAGCGCGAAACCTGAAATCATTTGTGATTGTTTGTTCAGAGGGATGGGGGGGGGGGGCGACTTAATAGACTGATGTGTGTGATGACTGATGTGTGACTTGTGAGTGATAATGAAATGTTGATGAATTCTGCTGACAATGTTTTTGTTTTTCGTTTTTTAAAGATTTTTTTTTTTTTTTTTAAGTGGGACTTAAAAGAGCCGCAACTAGTCTTAAAGGAGCCGCGGGTTGAGTATCGCTGCTCTAAATGCTCTTCTAAACTTGCCGATTGTCTCACTGTGTTGTATGTGATTCAACTTTGTTATGTTTTAAACTTTTGTTATTTACTATATTCCCTTATAGGGAGCAGAATGGTTATCGCGGAAACCAGGCTGGAGGTATGAGGCCTCAAAACATGGTTGTCAACAACCCCAACCAACAAATGAACATGGGCCCAGCAGGGGGCATGAACAGAGGCTATGGCATGGGTGAACAGAGCAACATGCCACAAAGAGGAGTGCCCCCGTACACAGGGGGCAACCGCATGAATCAGATGAATCCCATGAACCAGATGACTCAAATGAATTCCATGCATCCAATGAACTCCTCCATGAACCAAATGGGGCCCATGAATCCGATAAGCTACCATGGCATGCATCAGCAGCAGCAGCAGCAGCAGCACCAACAACAACAACATCAGCAGATGAGTCAGTTCCATGGAGGTAGTGGAGGTGGACCTGGAAGTGGAGGGTACGCGATGGGAATGACCAGCCCCCCCCAGGCCAGTCCGGGGATTAATTGCCCCCCACACAACGTCATGGGTTCACCCAGAGTCCGAGGAAGCCCCAAGATGGGTGCCAGCCCCTTCTCTCCCGGAGGTATGAACCAAACTTTTGTATAACTCTTGAGAACTATTAATTAGATGTAGAGAATCGCCACTTCTTAAAGTAATACTTTACTTTTTTTTATATCAATAACTCTCCTTGAATTCTTGAAGAAAACTTAGTTTTTCTCTCATCCCTTCACAGTGTACGAAAATCAAAAACATCTGAGAAAATTCTTGCTGAATTGACGTAAATGAGAAACCGTGTTTAACAACAGCAAACCTATATCCAAAAATACATTTATAAACTCTTGCGCAACTGATGCAATATGATCCAAGTCTTATTTATCCAGTCGTATACTCAATACTATCCAAACGCATGCGTTACTATTTAAAACACTTCCACATAAACACGTTGTTAAGTCTTATCACAACTTCTTGAATGACACATTTTGCGTTATTAATGTCATGGATTGATGACGTATCTCTGGTTGCGTCATTTTGCAGGTATGAACTCTCCCATGAGCTCCAGTCACCCTGGTAACTCTGGAGGCGGATTAGGAGGAACCACCTTCTCCAGCAGCTCCTTGAATGCCCTCCAAGCCATTAGTGAGGGAGTGGGCAATCCGATGCCTTCCCCCCTCACCTCTCCTCCCGCTCACAAGCCTGATAGCTCCCCGAGCATCAACTCCACAAACCAGGCAGCAAGTGGACCCTGCAAACCAATCTTCCCAGCCTACTCCGACTCCAAGAGCCCAGGCAGCTCA